>NW_027590477.1:0-85000 GCF_964213995.1 Mustelus asterias
GTCTTTCGCCTTATTGATAGCGCATCAGGGAGGGAGGGAGGGAAACAAATACTTTGGAAGTGCAGGGTCGGATTAGGACAAGTCAGCATGGATTTAGTAAGGGGAGGTCGTGCCTGACAAACCTGTTAGAGTTCTTTGAAGAGATAACAAATAGGTTAGACCAAGGAGAGCCAATGGATGTTATCTATCTTGACTTCCAAAAGGCCTTTGACAAGGTGCCTCACGGGAGACTGCTGAGTAAAATAAGGGCCCATGGTATTCGAGGCAAGGTACTAACATGGATTGACGATTGGCTGTCAGACAGAAGGCAGAGAGTTGGGATAAAAGGTTCTTTCTCAGAATGGCAACCGGTGACAAGTGGTGTCCCGCAGGGTTCAGTGTTGGGGCCACAGCTGTTCTCTTTATATATTAACGATCTAGATGACGGGACTGGGAGCATTCTGGCCAAGTTTGCCGATGATACAAAGATAGGTGGAGGGGCAGGTAGTATTGAGGAGGTGGGGAGGCTGCAGAAAGATTTAGACAGTTTAGGAGAGTGGTCCAAGAAGTGGCTGATGAAATTCAACGTGGGCAAGTGCGAGGTCGTGCACTTTGGAAAAAAGAATAGAGGCATGGACTATTTTCTAAACGGTGACAAAATTCATAATGCTAAAGTGCAAAGGGACTTGGGAGTCCTAGTCCAGGATTCTCTAAAGGTAAACTTGCAGGTTGAGTCCGTAATTAAGAAAGCAAATGTAATGTTGTCATTTATCTCAAGAGGCTTGGAATACAAAAGCAGGGATGTACTTCTGAGGCTTTATAAAGCACTGGTTAGGCCCCATTTGGAGTACTGTGAGCAATTTTGGGCCCCACACCTCAGGAAGGACATACTGGCACTGGAGCGGGTCCAGCGGAGATTCACACGGATGATCCCAGGAATGGTAGGCCTGATATACGATGAACGTCTGAGGATCGTGGGATTATATTCATTGGAGTTTAGGAGGTTGAGGGGAGATCTGATAGAAACGTACAAGATAATGAACGGCTTAGATAGGATGGACGTAGGGAAGTTGTTTCCATTAACAGGGGAGACTAGGACGCGGGGGCACAGCCTTAGAATAAAAGGGAGTCACTTTAGAACAGAGATGAGGAGAAATTTCTTCAGCCAGAGAGTGGTGGGTCTGTGGAATTCATTGCCACAGAGGGCTGTGGAGGCCGAGACGTTGAGCGTCTTCAAGACAGAAATTGATAAATTCTTGATTTCTCGAGGAATTAAGGGCTATGGGGAGAGAGCGGGTAAATGGAGTTGAAATCAACCATGATTGAATGGTGGAGTGGACTCGATGGGCCGAATGGCCTTACTTCCGCTCCTATGTCTTATGGTCTTATCAGTATTCACAAAGGAGAGGGACATGTTGACTGGGAGTGTCTCAGAGAGATGTGTTGACCCGTTAGAAAAAATCTCAATTACAAGGGAGGAAGTGTTAGGTTTTTTAGGAAACATTAAGACAGACGAATCCCCAGGGCCAGATGGCATCTATCCTAGATTCCTCAGGGAGGCGAGAGATGCAATTGCTTGGCCTCTAACAGAAATCTTTGTCTCTTCTTTGGACACAGGTGAGGCCCCAGAGGATTGGAGGATAGCAAATGATGTCCCGTTATTTAAGAAGGGTAGCAGGGATAACCCGGGTAATTATAGGTCGGTGAGCTTGACATCCGTGGTAGAGAAGTTGTTGGAGAAGATTCTTAGAGACAGGGTGTATGCGCATTTAGAACTGAATAATCTCATTAGCGATAGACAGCATGGTTTTGTACGAGGGAGGTCATGCCTCACAAATTTGGTTGAGTTTTTTGAGGAGGTGACAAAAACGATTGACGAAGGAAGGGCCATGGATGTAGTCTGTATAGATTTTAGTAAAGCGTTTGACAAGGTCCCTCATGGCAGGCTGGTGCAAAAGGTTAAATCTCACAGGATAAAAGGTGAGCTAGCTAGATGGGTGGAGAATTGGCTTAGCCATAGAAGACAGAGGGTAGCAGTGGAGGGGTCTTTCTCCGGTTGGAGGTCTGTGACTAGTGGTGTTCCGCAGGGCTCTGTACTGGGACCTCTGCTGTTTGTGATATATATAAATGATTTGGAGGAAGATGTAGCTGGTGTGATCAGTAAGTTTGCGGACGACACGAAGATTGCTGGAGATGCGGATAGTGATGATGAACATTGTCAGAGAATACAGCAGGATATAGATAGGCTGGAACATTGGGCAGAGAAATGGCAGATGGAATTTAATCCAGATAAATGCGAAGTGATGCATTTCGGTAGATCTAATGTAAGGGGGAGCTATACAATAAATGGCAGAACCATCAGGAGTATAGACACACAGAGGGACCTGGGTGTACAAGTCCACAGATTCTTAAAGGTGGCAGCATAGGTGGAGAGGGTGGTGAAGAATGCATATGGCATGCTTGCCTTTATTGGACAGGGCATAGAATATAAAAGTTGGCATATGATGTTGCAGCTGTATAGAACGATGGTTAGGACACATTTGGAATACTGCGTCCAGTTCTGGTCGCCACACTACCAGAAGGACGTGGAGACTTTGGAGAGAGTATAGAGAAGGTTTATCAGGATGTTGCCTGGTATGGAGGGTCTTAGCTATGAGGAGAGATTGGGTAAACTGGGGTTGTTCTCCCTGGAAAGACGGAGGATGAGGGGCGACCTAATAGAGGTGTATAAAATTATGAAGGGTGAACAGTGGGAAGCTTTTTCCCAGGTCGGAGGTGACGAACACAAGGGGTCACGGGTTCAAGGTGAGGGGGGCAAGGTTCAACACAGATATCAGGGGGACGTATTTTACACAGAGGGTGGCGGGGGCCTGGAATGCACTGCCAAGCAAGGTGGTTGAGGCGGACACGCTGGGATCGTTTAAGACTTATCTAGATAGCCACATGAACAGACTGGGAATAGAGGGATACAAACGAATGGTCTAGTTGGGCACATGAGCAACGCAGGCTTGGAGGGCCGAAGGGCCTGTTCCTGTGCTGTATTGTTCTTTGTTCTTTGAGAGGGAGAGGCAGGGGGAGAGGCAGAGAGAGAAATAACAAAGTGAAGAATGAGAAAAGATAATCAGAAAGAGAGGAAGATAGAAAAAGGAGGGAGTGCGTGAGGGAGGAATGAAGAGATAGATTGGCAGTTTGGAGGAAAGGACAGGGGGAAGTGAGGGAAGAAGCTGAGAAAGAAATGATAGCGTCTGTGAATGTCCAATAACATCACGTGGAAAACAGAGTTAAATCCAGCAGCGACCCTGTGCTCCAGCAGAGTCGAGAAAGCTCACGCAGAGCAAGATCCCAGCTCCGCGCAGAGGAATCTGGACTATTGCAACTGAAGTGTGACAGGTTTTAATGTGACAGAACTGTTCAGTCCCATCGTCAGATATTGAGCGGAGATTGTCAGATGGCCCACAGCTAGCTCAGCGACCCAGGCCGCAGAAAGTAGCCTGTCAGTTTAACAAAGTTTAACCTGGTGTTGTGAGACTTCTTACTGAGTTTAACAAAGATCAGTGATCACTGAGGAAGCAGCCCGCCAGCCAGTGGACACAGCGTTTGGGATGTGGGCTTTGAAACAACCGAGATACAGCAACACAGGATCTGTCAACTCACCCGGAACCAATCCCTCTCTCCAATTGGACTGTGAGGAAAGGCCTTAACGCTGAGCCAATGGCGTATTTAGTAAGAAATTAGAAAAGGTGTTGGTGAGAACTGATTGGATTGGCTGAGATCAATAGAGATTCTGGAGAAGGAAGAGTTCTGAGTTGAGAGAGAGGTGCAGAGAGCGCAAAGCGCAGAGTTAATGTGGTGACTGCTTATTTACTTCAAACTTTCAAACTCCTTCTTGAGTCTGATTCAAACTCCCAGAGCTTAGAAAGAGCAAAATTATTGCCCACATTGTCAACAAAACCACAAGAAACTACAACTACCGACCATCACGCAAACCAGCCTCCCATCCATTGACTCTGTCTACGCTTCCCGCTGCCTCGGGAAAAGCAGCCAGCATAATCAAGGACCCCACGCACCCCGGACATTCTCTCTTCCACCTTCTTCCGTTGGGAAAAAGATACAAAAGTCTGAGGTGCCGTACCAACCGACTCAAGAACAGCTTCTTCCCTGCTGCCATCAGACTTTTGAATGGACCTACTGTGGTGAACCATCGTTGGTTCCCACCAGGTAGTGCTGAGCCAGGGTCTGGCCAGTACTATGAGTCTGTATATATGTTACTGTTGGGGTTAGGGTTGGGCTGTTCTACATGTTACTGTTGGGGTTAGGGTTGGGCTGTTCTACCTGTAATATAGTTCTTATGGTACATCCCAGTCGGGCTCCGCCTCCTGGGAGAGGTATAAAGGTCACTGCTCTGTCTGGGACCCCTCAGTCTGGGATCGTGTATTATATATGGTAGCTCTATTGTTGTAGTCAATAAAAGCCTTTATTTCCCCGAGTACCTCTAGCCTTGTGAGTTATATCGCGCATCACCTACCTTGCATTAAGCTGATCTTTCTCTACACCCGAGCTATGACTGTAACACTACATTCTGCACCCTCTCCTTTCCTTCTCTATGAACGGTATGTTTTGTCTGTGTAGCGCGCAAGAAACAATACTTTTCACTGTATACTAATACATATGACAATAATAAATCAAATCAAATCATCACTGTCCACAACATCACTGCCTCACGTGTAATGATTACGGAGCAGTTCTCTGGGAGTTAGTGCTGGGGGTTTGACCCCATTTATTCCCCATCCCTGAGGATACTTGAGAGTCACCCACATTGCTGTGGCTCTGGAGTCACATGTAGGCCAGACCGGGTAAGGACGGCAGATTTCCTTCCCTAAAGGACATTAGTGACCCAGATGGGTTTTTCCGACAATCGACAATGGGTTTCATGGTCATCAGTAGATTCTTAATTCCAGGTAATTTTTATTGAATTCAAATTCCACCATCTGCCGTGGAGGGATTCGAACCCGGGTCCCCAGAACATTACCCTGGGTCTCTGGATCTACTAGCCCAGTGACAATACCACATTGTCACCACTCCCCCTGTGATGATTATTGAGCAGTTCTTTTGATGTATGAGGAGAGATTGACTCGGTGAGGATTGTTTTCACTGGAGTTCAGACGAATGAGGGGGGGATCTCACAGAGACTTATAAAATTCTAACAGGACTAGACAGGGTAGATGCAGGGAGGATGTTCCCGATGGTGGGGGGAGTCCAGAACCAGGGGTCACAGTCTGAGGATTCGGGGTAGACCATTTAGGACGGAGATGAGGAGACATTTCTTCACCCGGTGAGCCTGTGGAATTCATTACCACAGGAAGTAATTGATGCCAAAACATTGAATGTATTCAAGAGGCGGCTGGATGTAGCACTTGGGGTGAATGGGGTCAAAGGTTATGGGGAGAAAGCAGGTTTAGGCTATTGAGTTGGATGATCAGCCATGATCGTGATGAATGGGGGAGCAGGCTCGAAGGGCCGAATGGCCTCCTCCTGCTCCTATCTCCTATGTTTCTATGTTTAGGAGTCGGTGCTGGATGTAGAACCCGGCGTTGTTCCCAGTCTCAGTCTGACTGGGTTCCTCTGTTCACTCATTCCTCCTGATAAGCGATTGTCCAGCTGATGTTATTAGTCACATTGCTCACGATTCTTGCCAAATGAACCTTCGTATAAACCACAGGTTTCCATTACGTTCAACTGTTTTCTTTAAATATTTAAATTGAGAACTATTTACACAACCTTCTAATCAAGAAATAATTTATCAACCACTGACAAATATTTCCAACGTTCCAGAGTGCAGGGGTGGTGGGAATTGCTGGAGGATTGCAGAGTGCCCACATGAAGGAAGACTGGAGATATTTGGAATTTGGAGAACAGCTGGAGTCTGGAGAACAAGCACAGGCCCAAGTGTGAAACAGGCAAATAACAAGAGCTATGCGACCATGTGGGGCATCATCCAGCTGCTTGGCTCAGGTTTCTGCGGTCTGAGGGTCTCAGCAGGAGTTCCACAACACACAGCAGAGGGGATGGCATGAATTCAACCTCGCTGTCACTGAAAATACCAGCAAGTACAAACCAGCGACCATCACCTGACCCTCCCCCATTACTGACCTTTACCTGACCCTCCCCCATTACTGACCTTTACCTGACCCTCCCCCATTACTGACCTTTACCTGACCCTCCCCCATTACTGACCTTTACCTGACCCTCCCCCATTACTGACCTTTACCTGACCCTCCCCCATTACTGACCTTTACCTGACCCTCTCTGTTACTGACCTTAATGGATTTCTACTCAGGCTTCAGTTCGCTGTTTATTTACAGTGGATTGCAAAAGAGGAAGTTAAACGAATTCCCTTTGAAGAAGCCACAGCTGTCAATCAGGCTTAGAGTTTATGCAAACATTGCGGTTAGGAACAATGGAGGTATTTGAGACGCATTCAAACGTGAAGGGAAAGGTTAATAAAGACAGCTGACTGGAGGCTGAGGAGAAATCCATCAAGCTGTCAGTGGAAGTCTATTTCAAAGCTCTGCACTATGGAACTGACAAAGGTCGAAGGTTTCCAATGGGATAGAGAGGGTTTTAAAGATTTCAGTTGCTAGGAAGGCTTATAGACTTCAAATCAAAGCTGTGTGAATACATTGGGGCTGAGGTGTGTTTACTCCATCTGCAACTTGGGATCAGAGGAGATTGTGTGAAGAGGGAGATTGAGATTTGAAAAGGAATACTGAGTAGGAATATATCATCACCTTTGATCTTTTCAGCCAGGCTACCGGCTGATCAAGGTGCCAGTCAAGGCCACACCAAAGCCTCTCTTTCAGGCTGAGGGTTCACTTTGGATATTCACCACCTTGTCCTGAAGAGAAAAAGAAGAATGTCGGTGAGTGTGGGGCAAAATGTTTGGGTGGAGCGGTGATTAAACACAGCGAGCAAGGTATGTGAGGCGGGTGCTAGACTTTCAGCAGTGCCAACTATTCCAGGGTGAGGTGAACGATAAGTGACGATTGATAGAAGTGGTTAGTAGTTGAGAGGTGTGGGTCTGGTGCAACCCCAGTCGTACCCATGGTACAATGTGGCATTTGAAGATGCATTCACAAACCTTCACTGCTGATGTGAGGTCATTGAGCTTCTTCCTGCTTCCTGCTTCTTCCAGTTCAGTTCACTGGGCCACACTCCTGGCATTGACTGCCGCAGGTAACTGTTGCAATGTCCGTGTGAAGGATCCCTTTACCCTTTGCCCCGTTTCCCTCCAACGCAGTTTCTTTGAACCTTGAAGCAAAGCTGGTTTCCCTGAGCCCCAGTCACTCCCTGCATTGTTTCGATTCTCTGCTAACCTGCTCCAATATCACCACCAGGGGGTGCAAGCTGCCCTTACATTGCGCTGAATATGGGTGTGAGCTTTGTGTGTACCTGGATCCACTGGGGATCCACTGGGAATCCACTTTGTGTGTACCTGGATCCACTGGGGATGGCTGTAGCTTGGGGGTGGGGGGCTGGGGGGAGTCATTGTGGGGGGAGGGCTGGGGTTAGCCTGGGTGGGGAGTGGGTATTCTGGGAGAGGAGTTCAGTCTGGAGGAAGGGGGGGTGTGTGGGGGGGTGCACCTGAGGGTTAGCCTGGGAGAGGGGTGTTAGCTGGGGGGACGGGATATTTGCCTGGAGGAGGGGGGGGGGTTTCTAGGAGAGGGGGGGGGGAAAAGGGGGATTACATAGAAACATAGAAGATAGGAGCAGGAGGAGGCCATTCGGCCCTTCGAGTCTGCTCCACCATTCATTACGATCATGACTGATCATCCAACTCAATAGCCTAATCCTGCTTTCTCCCCATAACCTTTGATCCCATTCGCCCCAAGTGCTGTATCCAGCCGCCTCTTGAATACATTCAATGTTTTGGCATCAACTACTTCCTGTGGTAATGAATTCCACAGGCTCACCACTCTCTGGGTGAAGAAATGTCTCCTCATCTCCGTCCTAAATGGTCTACCCTGAATCCTCAGACTGTGACCCCTGGTTCTGGACTCCCCCCACCATCGGGAACATCCTCCCTGCATCTACCCTGTCCAGTCCTGTTAGAATTTTATAAGTCTCTGTGAGATCCCCCCTCATTCGTCTGAACTCCAGTGAAAACAATCCTAACCGAGTCAATCTCTCCTCATACATCAGTCCCGCCATCCCCGGAATCAGCCTGGTAAACCTTCGCTGCACTCCCTCAAGAGCAAGAACAGCCTTCCTCAGAAAAGGAGACCAAAACTGCACACAATACTCTCGGTGTGGCCTCACCAAGGCCCTGTGTAATTGCAACAACACATTCCTGCTCCTGTACTCGAAACCTCTCGCAATGAAGGCCAACATTCCATTTGCCTTCTTTACCGCCTGCTGCACCTGCATGCTTACCTTCAGCAACTGGTGCACAAGGACACCCAGGTCCCGCTGCACACTCCCCCCTCCCAATTTACACCCATTCAGGTAGTAATCTGCCGCCTTGTTTTTGCTTCCAAAGTGAATAACCTCACATTTATCCAAATTATACTGCATCTGCCATTGATTAGCCCACTCACCCAACCTGTCCAGATCATGCTGAAGGATCTCTGCATCCTCGTTACAGTTCACCCTCCCACCCAACTTGGTATCATCTGCAAACTTTGAGATGTTACATTTTGTTCCCTCATCCAAATCATTAATATATATTGTGAATAGCTGGGGTCCCAGCACCGATCCCTGTGACACCCCACTAGTTACTGCCTGCCAATTTGAAAAGCACCCATTAATTCCTACTCTTTGTTTCCTCTCTGCCAACCAGTTTTCTATCCATCTCAATACACTTCCTCCAATCCCATGCGTTTTAATCTTGCACGATAATCTCTTTTGCAGGACTTTGTCAAACGCTTCCTGAAAGTCCAAATATACCACATCTACTGGTTCCCCCTTGTCAACTCTATTAGTTACATCTTCAAAGAATTCCAACAGATTTGTCAAGAATGATTTCCCCTTCATGAATCCATGCTGACTCTGTCTGATCCTGCCACTGTTTCTAAATGTTCTGCTATAAAGTCCTTGATAATGGATTTGAGAATTTTCCCCACTAATGATGTTAAGCTTTCTGGTCCATAATTCCCTGTTTTCTCTCTGCCTCCCTTTTTGAATATTGGAGGGACATTAACTACCCTCCAATCTGCAGGGACTGTTCCAGAGTCGATAGAATCCTGGAAGATGACCACCAATACATCCACTATTTCTAGAGCCACTTCCTTATGTCCTCTGGGATGTAGATTTTCAGGCCCTGGGGATTTATCCGCCTTCAGTCCCATCAATTTTCCCAGCACCATTTCTCTACTAATATTGATCTCCCTCAGTTCTTCCCTCTCACTAAATCTTGCATTCTCCAACATTTCTGGCATCTGATTTGTGTCCTCTTTTGTGAAGACAGAACCAAAGTATGTATTCAGTTGCTCGGCCATTTCTTTGTCCCCGATTACACATTCCCCCGTTTCTGTCTGTAGGGGACCTACATTTGTCATCACCGACCTCTTTCTCTTCACGTATCCATAGAAACTCTTAGTGTCAGTCTTTATGTTCCCTGCAAGCTTACTTTCGTACTGTATTTTCCCCTTCTTAATCAATCCCTTGGTCCTTCTTTGCTGAATTCTAAACTGCTCCCAATCCTCAGACCTATTATTTTTCTTGGCCAATCTGTACGCTTCTTCCTTCGATCGGATATTCTCTCTAATTTCCTTTGTAAGCCATGGATCGGCCTCTTACCCATTTTGTTTTTGTGCCAGACAGGGTTTGTCTGTGGGGAGGTTAGCCTGGGGGAGGGAGCTGTTAAGCGTGGGGAGGGAAGTTAGCCTGGGGGGAGTTGGGGTTATCCTGGGGGAATGGGATATTAACCTGGAGGGGGGGTTGTTTTCCGAGGAGAGGGAGGGATGGGGGTTAGTGTGGGAGAGGGGGTTTAGCCTGTGGGGAGGAGGGGGTTAGTGTGGGGGAGGGGGGTTAGCCTGTGGGGAGAAGGGGTTAGTGTGGGGGAGGGGGGTTAGCCTGTGGGGAGGAGGGGGTTAGTGTGGGGAAGGGGGTTAGCCTGTGGGGAGGAGGGGGTTAGTGTGGGGGAGGGGGGTTAGCCTGTGGGGAGGAGAGGGTTAGTGTGGGGGAGGGGGGTTAGCCTGTGGGGAGGAGGGGGTTAGTGTGGGGGAGGGGGGTTAGCCTGTGGGGAGGAGGGGGTTAGTGTGGGGGAGGGGGGTTAGCCTGTGGGGAGGAGGGGGTTAGTGTGGGGGAGGGGGGTTAGCCTGTGGGGAGGAGGGGGTTAGTGTGGGGGAGGGGGGTTAGCCTGTGGGGAGGAGTGGGTTAGTGTGGGGGAGGGGGGTTAGCCTGTGGGGAGGAGGGGGTTAGTGTGGGGAAGGGGGATTAGCCTGTGGGGAGGAGGGGGTTAGTGTGGGGGAGGGGGGTTAGCCTGTGGGGAGGAGGGGGTTAGTGTGGGGGAGGGGGGTTAGCCTGTGGGGAGGAGGGGGTTAGTGTGGGGGAGGGGGGTTAGCCTGTGGGGAGGAGGGGGTTAGTGTGGGGGAGGGCGGTTAGCCTGTGGGGAGGAGTGGGTTAGTGTGGGGGAGGGGGGATTACCTTGGGGGAGGAGGGGGTTAGTGTGGGGGAGGGGGGATTACCTTGGGGGAGGAGGGGGTTAGTGTGGGGGAGGGGGGATTACCTTGGGGGAGGAGGGGGTTAGTGTGGGGGAGGGGGTTTAGCCTGTGGGGAGGAGGGGGTTAGTGTGGGGGAGGGGGGATTACCTTGGGGGAGGAGGGGGTTAGTGTGGGGGAGGGGGGTTAGCCTGTGGGGAGGAGGGGGTTAGTGTGGGGGAGGGGGGAATACCTTGGGGGAGGAGGGGGTTAGTGTGGGGGAGGGGGGATTACCTTGGGGGAGGAGAGGGTTAGTGTGGGGGAGGGGGGAATACCTTGGGGGAGGAGGGGGTTAGTGTGGGGGAGGGGGGAATACCTTGGGGGAGGAGGGGGTTAGTGTGGGGGAGGGGGGATTACCTTGGGGGAGGAGGGGGTTAGTGTGGGGGAGGGGGGAATACCTTGGGGGAGGAGGGGGTTAGTGTGGGGGAGGGGGGATTACCTTGGGGGAGGAGGGGGTTAGTGTGGGGGAAGGGGGGTTAGCCTGTGGGGAGGAGGGGGTTAGTGTGGGGGAGGGGGGATTACCTTGGGGGAGGAGGGGGTTAGTGTGGGGGAAGGGGGGTTAGCCTGTGGGGAGGAGGGGGTTAGTGTGGGGGAAGGGGGGTTAGCCTGTGGGGAGGAGGGGGTTAGTGTGGGGGAAGGGGGGTTAGCCTGTGGGGAGGAGGGGGTTAGTGTGGGGGAGGGGGGTTAGCCTGTGGGGAGGAGGGGGTTAGTGTGGGGGAGGGGGGTTAGCCTGTGGGGAGGAGGGGGTTAGTGTGGGGGAAGGGGGGTTAGCCTGTGGGGAGGAGGGGGTTAGTGTGGGGGAGGGGGGGTTAGTGTGGGGGAGGGGGGATTACCTTGGGGGAGGAGGGGGTTAGTGTGGGGGAGGGGGGGTTAGCCTGTGGGGAGGAGGGGGTTAGTGTGGGGGAGGGGGGTTAGCCTGTGGGGAGGAGTGGGTTAGTGTGGGGGAGGGGGGTTAGCCTGTGGGGAGGAGGGGGTTAGTGTGGGGGAGGGGGGTTAGCCTGTGGGGAGGAGTGGGTTAGTGTGGGGGAGGGGGGTTAGCCTGTGGGGAGGAGGGGGTTAGTGTGGGGGAGAGGGGGTTAGTGTGGGGGAAGGGGGGTTAGCCTGTGGGGAGGAGGGGGTTAGTGTGGGGGAGAGGGGGTTAGTGTGGGGGAGGGGGGTTAGCCTGTGGGGAGGAGGGGGTTAGTGTGGGGGAAGGGGGGTTAGCCTGTGGGGAGGAGGGGGTTAGTGTGGGGGAGAGGGGGTTAGTGTGGGGGAGGGGGGTTAGCCTGTGGGGAGGAGGGGGTTAGTGTGGGGGAGGGGGGTTAGCCTGTGGGGAGGAGGGGGTTAGTGTGGGGGAAGGGGGGTTAGCCTGTGGGGAGGAGGGGGTTAGTGTGGGGGAGGGGGGGTTAGTGTGGGGGAGGGGGGATTACCTTGGGGGAGGAGGGGGTTAGTGTGGGGGAGGGGGGTTAGCCTGTGGGGAGGAGGGGGTTAGTGTGGGGGAAGGGGGGTTAGCCTGTGGGGAGGAGGGGGTTAGTGTGGGGGAGAGGGGGTTAGTGTGGGGGAAGGGGGTTAGCCTGTGGGGAGGAGGGGGTTAGTGTGGGGGAGAGGGGGTTAGTGTGGGGGAGGGGGGTTAGCCTGTGGGGAGGAGGGGGTTAGTGTGGGGGAGGGGGGTTAGCCTGTGGGGAGGGGTAGTCAGTCAATATTCTGTTTCGCAGTTAGCTGGAGATCCCAATCAGTTGAATGAACTGAGGCCGCAATGGCAGTAACAGGTGTGGATTCTTCTCCCGTCACTCACTTCCGGGGAATTCCTAATTTACCTCGATGTCTCTTCAGATCAAATCACTTATTACAAAATGTTCTGATAATGAAAACTTTAAACAATGGAAGGAAGTTGGAGAAACCCTCTTAGGTTTCCAATTGCTGGCAGTCCCTGTCCATTCCTGGTTGGTTTGATGATTTTCCCAGGAATAATTTCACAGGGATTGATGGACATTTTGTGAAACTCATTCCCAGTTGTGAATTCAGGAGAAATTTGCTGTTTTTGGATGGTTTCACTGGACGATACATTCCAGTTTGAACAGCTGCTGCTGATGTATCCTCTCCACAATCCCGGCTGTTCTGTTCTGTGTTCCAGGGGTTTGTCTGAGGCCCAAACACCAAAAACCATCCAAATCTCGACAGTGGCTGAGAGACAGATTTCCTCTGGCATCCAACTTGACTCTGAGTTTGGAACACAGACTGTGTATTGAACAGGCAAATTCACAGTGTGCGCCTCACACCAGTCACACTCAACGCTCAATACTGGTTCCCAAGAGTTCAGTGAATATATCTCCATCGGCCGTGTCTTCACACAAAGCTGCCGACTTCTGGAATCTTGTTTATAAAATGTCTGATTTCGCCAGAGTTCCAATCTACTGACAACTTGAAGTCAGATATTAAATTGGAAACACCCTGATGACACAGAATCAGAACACGTTAGTACGTCTCCAGTTTAATGTAAGGATTAAAGTTCATGGGTGGGATTTTCTGGCCATACTAACCCAAAACCGGAAAATCCGCCCCCCCTCCGCTCCCCGAGGTCCGGAGACCTTTGTATGATCCGTTACGCTCCCCCCCCCACCCCCCCACACCCCCGCCCGCTCCGATTCCCATGGAGGGTGGGATGGGAAAGTCCCCCCGCATGTTTCTCTGATATTTCACAAAGCCGGGACATCCCAGAGGGCTTCGACAACCAATGAAACATTTTGGAACTTTGCAAGCACAAAATCCTGCAGAGGCAGTCAATCTGAAATAAAGACAGACAATGCTGGAAATGCGGTGACCAACAGCGTCCGTGAAGAGAGAAGCAGAGTTCACACCCACTTCAACTCTGTCACTCCCACTGTCATTGTGGAGAAACTGTGTCCATTGATTATAGCACAGCAAGATGCCAAAGCCACAATGCATTGCTGACCAGATACTGACCAGATACTGACCGATAACTGACCAGATACTGACCAGATACTGACCGAATACTGACCGGATACTGACCGAATACTGACCGGATACTGACCGGATACTGACCGAATACTGACCAGATACTGACCGAATACTGACCAGATACTGACCAGATACTGACCGGATACTGACCGAATACTGACCGGATACTGACCAGATACTGACCAGATACTGACCGAATACTGACTGGATACTGACCAGATACTGACCAGATACTGACCGAATACTGACCGGATACTGACCAGATACTGACCAGATACTGACCGAATACTGACTGGATACTGACCAGATACTGACCGAATACTGACTGGATACTGACCAGATACTGACCAGATACTGACCGAATACTGACCGGATACTGACCAGATACTGACCAGATACTGACCGAATACTGACTGGATACTGACCAGATACTGACCGAATACTGACCGGATACTGACCAGATACTGACCGGATACTGACCAGATACTGACCAGATACTGACCGAATACTGACCAGATATTGACCAGATACTGACCAGATACTGACCGAATACTGACCAGATACTGACCAGATACTGACCGGATACTGACCGGATACTGACCGAATACTGACCAGATACTGACCAGATACTGACCGGATACTGACCAGATACTGACCGGATACTGACCAGATACTGACCGAATACTGACCAGATACTGACCAGATACTGACCGAATACTGACCAGATGCTGACCAGACGCTGACCAGACACTGACCGGTAAATGACCAGATACTGACCAGATACTGACCAGATACTGACCGGATACTGACCAGATACTGACCGGATACTGACCGGATACTGACTGGATATTGACTGAATACTGACCGAATACTGACTGGATACTGACCGGATACTGACCAGATACTGACCAGATACTGACCAGATACTGACCGGATACTGACTGGATATTGACTGAATACTGACCGAATACTGACTGGATACTGACCAGATACTGACCGGATACTGACCGGATACTGACTGGATACTGACCAGATACTGACCGGATACTGACTGGATATTGACTGGATACTGACCGGATACTGACCGAATACTGACCAGATACTGACCAGATACTGACCAGATACTGACCGGATACTGACCGAATACTGACTGGATACTGACCAGATACTGACCGGATACTGACTGGATATTGACTGGATACTGACCGGATACTGACCGAATACTGACCAGATACTGACCGAATACTGACTGGATACTGACCGGATACTGACCGGATACTGACTGGATATTGACTGGATACTGACCGGATACTGACCAGATACTGACCAGATACTGACCGAATACTGACTGGATACTGACCAGATACTGACCGAATACTGACTGAATACTGACCGAATACTGACTGGATACTGACCGAATACTGACCAGATACTGACTGAATACTGACTGGATACTGACTGAATACTGACCGAATACTGACCAGATACTGACCGAATACTGACTGGATACTGACTGATTACTGACCGGATACTGACCAGATACTGACCGGATACTAACTGGATACTGACCGGATACTGACTGAATACTGACTGGATACTGACTGAATACTGACCGAATACTGACCAGATACTGACCGAATACTGACTGGATACTGACTGATTACTGACCGGATACTGACCAGATACTGACCGGATACTAACTGGATACTGACCGGATACTGACCGAATACTGACCAGATACTGACCGAATACTGACCAGATACTGACCGAATACTGACCGGATACTGACCGGTTACTGACCAGTGTGCCTTTAAGAAATGTATTTGAATGGTGTTTCTGTGCAGGATGTTTAGTCGGCACCGTGTTGTCTGTAGCTGGTGTCCTTTACTGTTACTGATGCAGCATAATAGATATCATGTTGGTTTTAATGTTCCCCTGGGATTGCAGAGTGGAGTTTGATTGGGGATGATTGACAGCTCAGGTCACGTGACTGCGGGACAGCTATTTTTCACAGAACATTCTAGTTTTAGTTTAGTTTTCAGGAGCAGCTTGAAGCTGCGAGGATCAGCGGTGCTTCCCGCTGGAGTTGGAGGTTTTGCAGTTTATGTGTTGCTGGGTTGAAAGCTGCCAGAGGCTGGGTTCACCTCTCTGAGGTTGTGATGTTTTGAGAATATATCCCGCTCTGAAAACTGCTGGCCTGGATTTCTATCCAGTGATGTAACAAAGCTGAAGATCCAGCATCACGTGAGCGCACTTGTTTTGTGCTTAGCCTGAAGAAGGGTGTGTGTCTGCGGGATGGTGTTTAACTTGGAACAACAGAGATAGCTAGCTGTTAGGAGTTATACTGTGTCATGTCTAAGTATTTTAAATTGTAAAACTTATGCTAATTCTTTTTGTTATATTCTAGCTGTGTCTTAAGTAAACTTGATTTGATAAAAGCTCCCTAGTGGGTCACTTGAATCAAACCTGGAGTGAAACACCTGATACTCACCTGTGCTAAAATCACAGGTAAATCTTAGGGTCTAGGCCAGCGGTCTCCAAACTCCGATCCGGATGTGGCCTGCGGGCCGTAGTTTGGAGACTCCTGGTCTGGGCTAACGTCACAAAACACCTTGGAGTTTCTGGCCTGGGACTTAACAATTGGGGCCTCTTTGCGGGATTAAAATTTACGTTGCTTGTTTGGTTTGAGCTTATTGGACAGTGAGTGGGGAGCATATTTGTGTTTTCTTTTCAGGTGTTGTATTCTTTATTTTAAAGTTTATTTATTAGTCACAAGTAAGGCTTTACATTAACACTGCAATGAAGTTACTGTGAAATTCCCCTAGTCGCCACACTCTGGTGCCTGCTCGGGTCAATGCACCCTAACCAGCACGTCTTTCAGACTGTGGGAGGAAACCGGAGCACCCGGAGGAAACCCACGCAGACACAGGGAAAACACGCAGACTCCACACAGACAGTGACCCAAGCCAGGATTTGAATCCGGGTCCCTGGTGCTGTGAGGCAGCAGTGCTAACCACTGTGCCACCGTGTCGCCCTGTTCAGGTTTAAATAGGGAGCGCCTTGTAGCCTAATGAGTCTTTCAGAGGCTAAAAAGTTCCTGGGGATGGAAGAGGTCACGCAAGGTGATTTACAAAAGATGACTAAAACAAAGTTTTTGGAATTGGCAAAAATTCTGCAGGTGAGATGGTCTGAAAGGGTAAGGGAAGCGGAGATAATTGTGGCAATAGCTCAGCTTTTAAAATAGCCAGAAACACGGTCAGAATCATTGGAAATGGCTAGAATTCAATTTGAAATGAAACAGGTTGGACATGAAAACAAAACAAAACAGTTTGAATTGCGATTAAAAACAGAGGAGAAAGAGAGAGAAAGAGTGGCAAAAGAGAGAACAATCACAGCGAGAACAACAAGCAAAATAATTGGAGCTGCTTTAATTACAGTCAATGGAGAAAGAAAAAGAGAGAATTTAAACTTCGGAAATTGGAAATGAAAGTTGCACACCAACTTAAAATGACAGAGGTAAAATTAAAACTTGAGTGGTGATGAGAACAGTGAAGAAGAGTGAAAGCTTCATAGCCAAAGGTCTGGCGGGGATCTATTTAAATATCTCCAATCATTGCCAAGGTTTGATGAGAAGGATGCAGAAGCCTCTTGCATTTCAGTTGAGAACAAAGAACAAAGAACAGTACAGCACAAGAAACAGGCCCTTCGGCCCTCCAAGCCTGTGCCGCTCCTTGGCCCAACTAGACCAATCGTTTGTATCCCTCCATTCCCAGGCTGCTCATGTGACTATCCAGGTAAGTCTTAAACGATGCCAGCGTGTCTGCCTCCACCACCCTACTTGGCAGCGCATTCCAGGCCCCCACCACTCTCCGTGTAAAAAAGTCCCTCTGATATCTGAGTTATACTTCGCCCCTCTCAGCTTGAGCCTGTGACCCCTCGTGATCGTCACCTCCGACCAGGGCGGCACGGTAGCACAGTGGTTAGCACTGCTGCTTCACAGCTCCAGGGACCTGGGTTCGATTCCCGGCTTGGGTCGCTGTCTGTGTGGAGTTTGCACATTCTCCTCGTGTCTGTGCGGGTTTCCTCCGGGTGCTCCGGTTTCCTCCCACAGTCCAAAGATGTGCGGGTTAGGTTGATTGGCCATGCTAAAAAAAAAATTGCCCTTAGTGTCCTGAGATGCGTAGGTTAGAGGGATTAGTGGGTAAAATATGTAGGGATATGGGGGTAGGGCCTGGGTGTGATTGTGGTTGGTGCAGACTCGATGGGCCGAATGGCCTCTTTCTGTACTGTAGGGTTTCTATGATTCTATGACCTGGGAAAAAGCTTCCCACTGTTCACCCTATCTATACCCTTCATAATTTTTTACACCTCTATTAGGTCTCCCCTCATTCTCCGTCTTCCCAGGGAGAACAACCCCAGTTTACCCAATCTCTCCTCATAGCTAAGACCCTCCATACCAGGCAACATCCTGGTAAACCTTCTCTGCACTCTCTCTAAAGCCTCCACATCCTTCTGGTAGTGCGGCGACCAGAACTGGACGCAGTACTCCAAATGTGGCCTAACCAGCGTTCTATACAGCTGCAACATCAGACTCCAGCTTTTATACTCTATACCCCGTCCTATAAAGGCAAGCATACCATATGCCTTCTTCACCACCTTCTCCACCTGTGCCTCCAACTTCAAGGATTTGTGGACTTGCACACCTAGGTCCCTCTGTGTTTCTATACTCTTGATGGCTCTGCCATTTATTGTATAACTCCTCCCTACATTATTTCTTCCAAAATGCATCACTTCACATTTATCTGGATTAAATTCCATCTGCCACTTCTCCGCCCAATTTTCCAGCCTATCTATATCCTGCTGTATTGTCCGACAATGTTCATCGCTATCTGCAAGTCCAGCCACCTTCGTGTCATCCGCAAACTTGCTGATAACACCAGTTACACCTTCTTCCAAATCACTTATATATATCACAAATAGCAGAGGTCCCAGTACAGAGCCCTGCGGAACACCACTGGTCACAGACCTCCAGCCGGAAAAAGACCCTTCGACTGCTACCCTCTGTCTCCTGTGGCCAAGCCAGTTTTCTACCCATCTAGCCACCTCTCCTTGTATCCCATGAGCCTTAACCTTCTTAACCAACCTGCCATGTGGGACTTTGTCAAATGCCTTACTGAAATCCATATAGACGACATCCACGGCCCTTCCTTCGTCAACCGTTTTTGTCACTTCCTCAAAAAACTCCACCAAAATTTGTAAGGCACGACCTCCCTCTTACAAAACCATGGAGAAAGTGGCTAAACAAATGAAATGGCCACAGACCATATGGGTATTATTTATTCAAACAAAGCTAGTGAGGTGTTTGCATCACTATCAGAGGAATATCTGGCGAGTATGATAAGGTGAAAAAATCCATCTTAGGTGCACACGAATGAGTGCCAGAAGCTTACAGACAACAGCATAGAAATCTAAGGAAAGAACCGGGTCAAACATACATAGAATTTGAAAGGATCAAACAGAGTAACTTTGATTGGTGGATAAGGGCTTTGAAATATAGACCAGATATATGGAGCTCTGAGAGAAATTATTATTTTGGAGGAGTTTAAAAATTCATTTCCTGATTTAGTGAGAACTCACGTGGAAGAGCAGAGGGTTAAAACTGCAAGGTTAGTAGCAGAAATGGCAGATGATTATAGTACAGTTTTGTTTCCAACATCAGTTTTAGCCGGTGAGGGATATACACTGGGGAAAATAGAAATCCTCAGGTGGTAAAGGTAAAGGAGATCGTGTGGGTGATAATAAAGACACTGTACCTCAGGTTAAAAATGAAATAAAGGAGGGTGGAAGAGAAATAAAAAGCCTCAGATGTTTTCACTGTAATAAATCAGGCCGTGCAAAGTCAGTGCTGGGGGTCTGAGAAAAGCACTGGGAAAACTGACATGGTAAAGCAGGATAAGCCAGTGGGATTTGTCAAAGTCGTAAAGGAAAGTCCAATCAAAGTGAAGGAGATGCAAAAGAAGGTACAGCCTGGTCAGGAGTTGATTGAGAAGAAAGTTCCAGATCTCTTTAAAGAATTTATTTGTGTGGGTAAAGTTTACTCGTGTACCAGGAGGAGTAGGTAAAGAAGTTAAAATTGTAAGAGATACGGGAGCAAGTCAATCTTTGATGGTAAGAGATGAGGAGTTATGTGGTTTGAAAGGAATATTGCCAGAAAAGGGAGTAATATGTGGAATTCGGGGTGGGAAGAGGAGTGTTCCATTATGCAAGGTGAGGTTGGAGAGTCCAGTGAAGATTGGTGAAGTGGTGGCAGGAATGGTAGAGAGATTATCTTGTCCAGGAATAGAGTTTATCTTGGGTAATGATACAGCTGGATCACAGGTGGGAGTGATGCCTACTGTGGTTGAAAAGCCAGTGGAAAATCAAACAATGGAGTTGTTGAAGGACGCATATCCTGGGATTTTTCCTGATTGTGTAGTAACAAGGTCACAAAGTCATAGGATAAGACAGGAGGAGAATCCAAAGAGTGAAGATAAGAAAGTTGGAGCTCAGTTATCAGAAATGATTTTTGATCAGATGATTGGAAAAGAACAAGAACAGGTGGAGGATGAGGTGGGTATTTTTAGTTTGGGAAAGTTGGCAGAGTTACAACAGAAGGATATAGAAATAAAACAGTTATATCAGAATGTGTACATGGAAGAGGAATCTGAGTGTATACCAGAATATGATTACCTTAAAAATGATGTTTTAATGAGGAAATGGAGACCGTTACATATTCAGGTGGTTGGAAAGTAGAGAGAAGTTCATCAAGTGGTATTGTCGGTAGGGTATAGGAAGGAGATGTTGCGAGGAGCACATGAGGGACCAGTAGGAGATCATCTGGGAGTAAGGAAAACTCAAGCTAAAAATACAAAAACATTTTTATTGGCCTGGATTGCATAAAGATGTATTTAAGTTTTGTCGGTCATGTCACACATGTCAAGTGATAGGGAAACCTCAAATGATGATAAAACCAGCACCTTAACACCCATTCCAGCATTTGAGGAACCTTTAAAAAGACTCTTAATTAATTGTGTAGGACCCCTCCCCAGAACAAAAAGTGGGAATCTATTGGCCAGAATGGATGTGTCTACGAGGTTTCCAGAGGCCAGTCCATCACACAATATTACAGCTAAAGGGATTGTAGGGAGTTACTTAATTGTTTTAGTAGATACGGACAACCCACAGAAATACAATCAGATAAAGGATCAGATTTTACACAGAAACTAGAAGCAGGAGGAGGCCATTCGGCCCTTCGAGCCTGCTCCGCCATTCATTTTGGTCATGGCTGATCATCGAATTCAATATCCTGATCCCCCCTTCCCCCATATCCCTCGGTCCCTTTAGCCCCCAGGGCTATATCTAATTCCTTCTTGAAATCAGACAATGTTTTGGCCTCAACTACTTTCTGTGGGAGTGAATTCCACGCATTCACCACCCTCTGGGTAAAGAAATTTCTCCTCACCTCAGTTCTAAAAGGTTTACCCCTTATCCTCAAACTATGACCCCCAGTTCTGGACTCCCCCCACCATCGGGAACATTCTTTCTGAATCTACCCTGTCGAACCCTGTTAGAATTTTATAAGTTTCTATGAGATCCCCTCTCACTTTTCTGAACTCCAGTGAATATAATCCTAACCGACTTAGTCTCTCCTCATATGACAGACCCGCTATCCCAGGAATCAGCCTGGTAAACCTTCGCTGCGCTCCCTCTATAGCAAGGGTATCCTTCCTCAGATAAGGACACCATAACTGTAGATGCTGTCCTTTATTGTTACTGATGTCGGATAATTAAATTTTAATTGTCAATTTTAATCTGAGTTGATGCAGTATTCGGAGGTTTTAATGGTGCCTTGGGATTGCAGAATAGAGTCTGATTGGGGGTTAGGAACGGGTCAGGTCATGTGACTGCGGGACAGAACATTCTCGTTTAAGTTTTGTTTTGAGAAGCAGCTTGAAGCTGAGACAACGGTGCGTTTTCCTCCTCCCTGGAGTTGGAGTTTTTGCAGTTTAAGTGTTGCTGTGTTGGAAGCTGCCAGAGGCTGGGTTCCCCCCCCCCAGCCCCCCTCTCCCCGCCTACCCCACCATCCACCACCACCCCCCCCGCCCCTTCACACCACCCCCTCCTACAACCCTCTACAACCACCCTCTGGCTTCTGTCAAGAAGCCAATTTTGTATCCAATTGGCTACTTCACCCTGGATCCCGTGAGATTTAACCTTATGCAACAACCTACCATGTGGTACCTTGTCAAAGGCCTTGCTAAAGTCCATGTAGACAACATCAACTGCACTGCCCTCATCTACCTTCTTGGTTACCCCTTCAAAAAACTCAATCAAATTTGTGAGACATGATTTTCCACTCTCAAAGCCATGCTGACTGTCCTTAATCAGTCCTTGCGTCTCGAAATGCCTGTAGATCCTTGTTTTGTGCTAAGTCTGAAGAAGGGTGTATGTTTGCGGGATGGTGTTTAATTTGGAACAACAGAGATAGCTAGCTGTGAGGAATGATGCTGTGTCATGTTTCAGTATTTTAAATTGTAAAAGTTATGCTAATTCTTTTTATATTCTAACTGTGTTCTTAACTAAACTTTGCTTGATAAAAGCTTCCAAGTGGGTCACTTGAATCAAACCTGGAGTGAAACACCTGATACTCACCCAAATGCCAAGATCAAAAGTATAACTTAGCGTCTAGGCTAATGTCACAAAACACCTTGGAGACTTTGTCCTGGGTCTTAACACTGAATACTGACCAGATACTGACCAGATCCTGACCAGATACTGACCAGATACTGACCAGATCCTGATTAGATACTGAGCAGATCCTGACCAGATACTGACCAGATACTGACCAGATACTGACCAGATCCTGATTAGATCTTGAGCAGATCCTGAGCAGATACTGAGCAGATACTGACCAGATCCTGACCAGATCCTGAGCAGATCCTGATTAGATACTGAGCAGATACTGACCAGATCCTGACCAGATCCTGAGCAGATCCTGAGCAGATACTGAGCAGATCCTGACCAGATACTGACCAGATCCTGACCAGATCCTGAGCAGATCCTGATTAGATACTGAGCAGATCCTGACCAGATCCTGACCAGATTCTGAGCGATGTACCTTCTGACCATTCTGGGTCCAGCGGACATGGTCCTTGTGATTAGCCAGGTCGAGGAATATTGACTGCATTTCCCATATCCCAGCTCCCACCTCTTCTCAGATGCTACAATCGATGGGGAACTCCAGCACCACATCAACCTTCCTCAAACTGCGTGTCTCTGGCATCAGGGAGCTTTGGGAGTTAACAAGGGCCCCGGTTTATGAACTCATTGTGCTGCCCGCCCTCCTGCAGTGGAGCGAAACGTGGACTGTCTGTCCTTCAATCAGTGGGGCTTGCATTGAATCCTGGGAATTGAATGGGAGGACAGTGGATCACCGCCAGCACCCCCCATGAAGCTGCAGCTACCCACATTAAAACCCTACTCCTGCGCAATAAACTCCATCGTGTCCAGATGCCCAGAGACTGCCTCCCTCAGCAGGTTCACCTCTCCCAGCTCCCCATTGGCCAACGCTCTCAGGGTGGTCCAAGGGATACCCTCAATGTTGCCCTAAAGCACAGAGGCACCAACACCACTGACAGGGGGGAGAGGCTGTGGACCGTTCCACACAACCCCACCTGGTCCATCAAGGTGCAAGCTGCCTGGAGGCTCCGTAACCTGACAGTGAGCAGGTGAGGCACAGGAAGGAGAGGGAAGCCAATCCGGGCTGGAGAATACCATCCCTGCACCGCCCAACCCCCACCCCTGAGTGACAACACCACCCCCACCACCCCACACCACCACCACCCCGCCACCCCCGCCACCCCCTGCCCCCCGTAAACACTGCAGAAAAATGTGTGGGCTCCTCAGTCACCTGAAGATTCACAACATTTGACAGACATTATCGCTCAATGACTGAGGGAGTGCCGCACTGTCAGAGGGTCAGTGCTGAGGGAGTGCCGCACTGTCAGAGGGTCAGTACTGAGGGAGTGCCACACTGTCAGAGGCTCAGTGCTGAGGGAGTGCCACACTGTCAGAGGCTCAGTGCTGAGGGAGTGCCGCACTGTCAGAGGGTCAGTACTGAGGGAGTGCTGCACTGTCAGAGGGTCAGTACTGAGGGAGTGCCGTACTGTCAGAGGGTCAGTGCTGAGGGAGTGCTGCACTGTCAGAGGGTCAGTACTGAGGGAGTGCCGTATTGTCAGAGGGTCAGTGCTGAGGGAGTGCTGCACTGTCAGAGGGTCAGTACTGAGGGAGTGCCGTATTGTCAGAGGGTCAGTGCTGAGGGAGTGCTGCACTGTCAGAGGGTCAATACTGAGGGGGTGCCTCACTGTCAGAGGGTCAGTGCTGAGGGAGTGCCGCGCTGTCAGAGGGTCAGTACTGAGGGAGCGCCGCACTGTCAGGGGGTCAGTGCTGAGGGAGTGCCGCACTGTCAGAGGGTCAGTGCTGAGGGAGTGCCGCACTGTCAGAGGGTCAGTACTGAGGGAGTGCCGCACTGTCAGAGGGTCAGTGCTGAGGGAGTGCCGCACTGTCAGAGGGTCAGTGCTGAGGGAGTGCCGCACTGTCAGAGGGTCAGTACTGTGGGAGTGCCGCACTGTCAGAGGGTCAGTAGTGAGGGAGTGCCGCACTGTCAGAGGGTCAGTAGTGAGGAAGTGCCGCACTGTCTGAGGGTCAGTGCTGAGGAAACGCCGCAATGTCAGAGGGTCAGTGCTGAGGGAGTGCCGCACTGTCAGAGGGTCAGTGCTGAGGAAACGCCGCAATGTCAGAGGGTCAGTACTGAGGGAGCGCCGCACTGTCAGAGGGTCAGTACTGAGGGAGTGCCGCACTGTCAGAGGGTCAGTGCTGAGGGAGTGCTGCACTGTCAGAGGGTCAGTGCTGAGGGAGTGCCGCACTGTCAGAGGGTCAGTACTGAGGGAGCGCCGCACTGTCAGAGGGTCAGTGCTGAGGGAGTGCCGCACTGTCAGAGGGTCAGTGCTGAGGGAGTGCCGCACTGTCAGAGGGTCAGTGCTGAGGGAGTGCCGCACTGTCAGAGGGTCAGTGCTGAGGGAGTGCCGCACTGTCAGAGGGTCAGTGCTGAGGGAGTGCCGCACTGTCAGAGGGTCAGTACTGAGGGAGTGCCGCACTGTCAGAGGGTCAGTGCTGAGGGAGTGCCGCACTGTCAGAGGGTCAGTGCTGAGGGAGTGCCGCACTGTCAGAGGGTCAGTGCTGAGGGAGTGCCGCACTGTCAGAGGGTTAATACTGAGGGAGTGCCGCACTGTCAGAGGGTCAGTACTGAGGGAGTGCCGCACTGTCAGAGGGTCAGTACTGAAGGAGTGCTGCACTGTCAGAGGGTCAGTACTGAGGGAGTGCCGCACTGTCAGAGGGTCAGTAGTGAGGGAGTGCCGCACTGTCAGAGGGTCAGTACTGAGGGAGTGCCGTACTGTCAGAGGGTCAGTACTGAGGGAGTGCCGCACTGTCAGAGGGTCAGTACTGAGGGAGTGCCGCACTGTCAGAGGGTCAGTGCTGAGGGAATGCCGCACTGACAGAGGGTTAATACTGAGGGAGTGCCGCACTGTCAGAGGGTCAGTACTGAGGGAGTGCCGCACTGTCAGAGGGTCAGTACTGAGGGAGCGCCGCACTGTCAGAGGATCAGTACTGAGGGAGTGCCACACTGTCAGAGGGTCAGTGCAGAGGGAGTGCCGCACTGTCAGAGGATCAGTACTGAGGGAGTGCCGCACTGTCAGAGGGTCAGTGCTGAGGGAGTGCCGCACTGTCAGAGGGTCAGTACTGAGGGAGTGCCGCACTGTCAGAGGGTCAGTACTGAGGGAGCGCCGCACTGTCAGAGGGTCAGTACTGAGGGAGTGCCACACTGTCAGAGGGTCAGTGCTGAGGGAGTGCCGCACTGTCAGAGGGTTCGTACTGAGGGAGTGCCGCACTGTCAGAGGGTCAGTACTGAGGGAGTGCCACACTGTCAGAGGGTCAGTACTGAGGGAGTGCCGCACTGTCAGAGGGTCAGTACTGAGGGTGTGCTGCACTGTCAGAGGGTCAGTACTGAGGGAGTGCCACAACAAGCAACTGGACTGTTTCAGAGTGGACTATAAGCCGTGCTATCTCGGGACTGTGTCTGTCTGGAGCACTGTTAATGGACGAACATTCCCCATGCATCCTCACAGGAACCTGATTGGACCACATCTGAGCCACATCAGGAGATATTGGGACCAGTGGTTGGGTCGGAGCCAGGGATTTAAAAAAATTATTGAATCAGGAAAGGGAGGCGGAGACTGAGAAACTTCTGGAGAAAATCCCAGAACTTGAGGCCCAGAACCCTGTAATCACAGCACCAATAGCAGAGTGGTTAAAATTAAGGGGGCCAGAATTTGCGGATCACAGAGGTCCCGGCAGGGCGGGGGTCCCGGCAGGGCGGAGGAGATTCCAGAGATAGGGAGGGATTGGAAAATAAGCAGATGAGAACTAAATATTGAATGCTGCTACGATCGCATTCCAGCTGCAACACAAACTGTATCAATTCCTTTTAATTTATTCATGTCACAAGTATTAACACTGCAATGAAGTTACTATGAAAATCCCCTAGTCGCCACACTCCGGCGCCTGTTCGGGTTACACTGAGGGAGAATTTAGCACCCTAACCAGCACGTCTTTCAGACTGTGGGAGGAAGCTGGAGCACCCGGAGGAAACCGGGGAGAGCGTGCGAACTCCACACAGACAGTGACCCAAGCCGGGAATCGAACCCGGGTCCCTGGCACTGTGAAGCAGCAGTGCTAACCACTGTGCTACCGTGCCGCCCTACAATGTTGGTGGTTTAATTTCAGGACGTGAGTTTTAGTGAGCTTTGTGATGTAAACTCCCCTTTTCAAAGTCGAAAGGATCAGTTTAAATTATTCTTGAAAAGCCAATTGAATCGTGACAATCAGCAGCTTCCACAGAACTGTCTTTAAATTGTTCACACAGAATGTTTTGTGTTTCAATCTCTAACGTGAGTTTGTGGTGAAATGGCATCTTCCTGGTTGGCAGTGAGGTGGAATGTTCTGGAGCTCTCCTCATATGGTCCAAATTTAATGATGTAATTGGGAATCTGATGCCAGCGCCATTGCGGCCTTTGAAGTGAGATGATGAGTTGGCGAATACAGAGAATAAGAGAATCACATCTGTCAGAAATCTACTGTGTGTACAAACATCTGCTGCTGGGATTCTGGCCAAGAATCCAAACAGAAAACATTGTTTAGTGATCCAACATGATTTCCATCTTCAAAATCTCTGCCTTGTTACCATTCTGAGGAGCTCTCCCTCACAGAGGGAGCAAGTCAGCAGGAACTCTCTGCACTGACTAAACCCAGCAGGACATCCCACGCACAGAGGAGAATGGGCGCCAGTTACAGGACATCTCAGTGTGAGAGCAGGATTTTAACAAGAGATAAAATCCCTACAGTGCAGAAGGAGGCCATTTAGCCCATCGAGCCTGCACCAACTCTCTGAAAGAACATCTCACCCAGGTCCACATCACCCCCACGCTGTCCCCATAACCCCACGCATTCAGCATGGCCAATCCACTTAACTTGCAGATCTTTGGACGATGGGAGGAAACCGGAGCACCCGGAGGAAACCCACGCAGACACGGGGAGAATGTGCAAACTCCACACAGACAGTGACCCAAGGCCGGAATCGAACCTGGGTCCCTGGCACTGTGAGGCAGCAGTGCTAACCACTGTGTCACCAAGCCGCCCAGAACAAGGTTCCAGAGGGGGAAGTGGGCTGGAGGTGATGAGTGAGTTCTCTATAATTTGTAGGTTGAATCCTCATTCAAAGCTTTGCCATGTCTAAACTTCACAAATAAATCACACTCCCGCATTCTGCTCTGCCTCATCCTGAGCTCATTCCAACTGTCCGTCTGTGCCTGACCCACAACACCCCCCATTCCCCACCACCCTGTGCTCACTGACCTCACTGGCTCCCGATTATAACATCTCCATCACCCCTCCCTATCTCTGCAGCCTCCAGCCACGGAACCCTCCGACATCTCTGCACTCCTCCAATTCTGAGCTCCGAGTACCCTTCCCCGATTCGAATCACTCCAGCATTGCAGGCAGCCGTGCCTTCAGCTGCCTGGGAGCCCCAAGCTCTGGAATCTCCTCCCAAACCTCTTCACCTCCAATCATACCCTCCAATAAAACAAATAAATTAGGCTGGCAAGGTTCCTCTTCAGGAACTCACACCGGTGAGATTTTCATTTTTCGATCGAGTTACGGGATCACTTTGCTACCATTCCCAAAGGCTGAAGGACATCTGGCTTTTCCCACTCCCCAGGCCTCGCTCCATAACCTGGAGTTGCTGCAATTTCCTTCCTGATTTCCTTCAGGGTCCTCAGATCTATCCTATCCAGATGTTTCACTCATAAATCTGACATTTATTCACCTTAAATTTGTACAGATGTTCAGTGCCTAAGCTGATAGCAATGAGAAGAACGTTGTAACGTGGCTTTGCAATGTGCTGGTTTCCCGTTCCCAGGTCAGTTTGGGGAGTTATTCTGTGTCCTGACCCTTTCTCACTGTCACATTAAACCTTCTCTCCACCGATGCCCTCTGACTTCCTGAACTTTACACAAACCATCTCTCTCTCATTCAACACAAAAAACATTTCATGCTCACTCCACAGCTCTCCCCCCCAACTTCAATTCAACTGTTACCGGCATTGCCAAAACACCACCTCGAGTCCCAGCCCCTCCCCCGAGCCTGTTACACAGGAACAGGACGAGGCCATTCAGCCCCTCGAGCCTGTTATACAGGAACAGGACGAGGCCATTCAGCCCCTCGAGCCTCTCACACATGAACAGGAGGAGGCCCCATTCAGCCCCTCAAATCTGTTACACAGGAACAGGAGGAGACCATTCAGCCCCTCGAGCCTGTTACACTGGAACAGGAGGAGGCCATTCAGCCCCTCGAGCCTGTTACACAGGAACAGGAGGAGGCCATTCAGCCCCTTGAGCCTGTTATACTGTGTTGTATGTTGAATGTATGTTGTATGTCCAGTTGGTCTCACAAAGAGATTCTGGTTCTTGAACATTTATTTTTTGTTAGTAACACCTAACTCTGCACATTCATTCAGGATATAGCCCAGGTGTGAGCCAACTCCATGCTTGCTTCTACACAGGTCTCTGTCCAGTCCACACCTGATTCAGGTCATGTATCTCTGTACATCACACTGTGGTGGTACCGTTTCCCTGTGCCACATTAACCCTTGCTGTGCCAGATACACTAATAGTGCACCTCCCTAAAGCTCTTACCCAATATTTACATCATGATCATGGTATCCCTTCTCCACCCCTGGCTGTATCAATTCAGACAGTCTGGAGACTGGAGATCTCATCCTGGTCGCATTCAGAGCAGTGATCGGGACTGCTGGTTCCTTTGGGACACGTCCAGATCTTCGACACTTTGGTTGATTGAAGGATTGAGTTCATTGTGTGTTTTCACAGGTAGACCAACTGGAATCTAGAGCGGAATTCTCCGTCCGTACTGACCTAAAAGCCAGGAATTCCGGCACTGACTGTCAATGGGGTTTCACATTCTCCGCAACGCGCCCGCTACAATTCCAGTGACCGGCGGGATGGGAGAATTCCGACTCTAACTCTGCCAGTTCAGCTGTGATTCAAACATTTTTCAATCCTATTTTTGTTGTTCTTCCTCCGTCTGCAACCGTGCTTTATCCCTGTCCTGTCTTTATCCCTGTCCTGTGTTTATCCCTGTCCTGTCTTTATCCCTGTCCTGTGTTTATCCCTGTCCTGTCTTTATCCCTGTCCTGTGTTTATCCCTGTCCTGTCTTTATCCCTGTCCTGTGTTTATCCCTGTCCTGTCTTTATCCCTGTCCTGTCTTTATCCCTGTCCTGTGTTTATCCCTGTCCTGTCTTTATCCCTGTCCTGTCTTTATCCCTGTCCTGTGTTTATCCCTGTCCTGTCTTTATCCCTGTCCTGTCTTTATCCCTGTCCTGTGTTTATCCCTGTCCTGTCTTTATCCCTGTCCTGTCTTTATCCCTGTCTGTGTTTATCCCTGTCCTGCGTTTATCCCTGTCTGTGTTTATCCCTGTCCTGTCTTTATCCCTGTCCTGTCTTTATCCCTGTCCTGTGTTTATCCCTGTCCTGTCTTTATCCCTGTCCTGTGTTTATCCCTGTCCTGTCTTTATCCCTGTCCTGTCTTTATCCCTGTCCTGTGTTTATCCCTGTCCTGTCTTTATCCCTGTCCTGTCTTTATCCCTGTCTGTGTTTATCCCTGTCCTGCGTTTATCCCTGTCTGTGTTTATCCCTGTTCTGTGTTTATCCCTGTCTGTGTTTATCTCTGTCCTGTCTTTATCCCTGTCCTGTCTTTATCCCTGTCCTGTGTTTATCCCTGTCTGTATTTATCCCTGTCTGTGTTTATCCCTGTCCTGTGTTTATCCCTGTCTGTGTTTATCCCTGTCCTGTGTTTATCCCTGTCCTGTGTTTATCCCTGTCTGTATTTATCCCTGACCTGTGTTTATCCCTGTCCTGTGTTCATCCCTGTCTGTGTTTATCCCTGTCCTGTGTTTATCCCTGTCTGTGTTTATCCCTGTCCTGTGTTTATCCCTGTCCTGTGTTCATCCCTGTCCTGTGTTCATCCCTGTCTGTGTTTATCCCTGTCTGTGTTTATCCCTGTCCTGTGTTTATCCCTGTCCTGTGTTTATCCCTGTCCTGTGTTTACCCCTGTCTGTGTTAATCCCTGTCTGTGTTTATCCCTGTCCTGTGTTTATCCCTGTCCTGTGTTTCAGGTTTGCTGTTAGTTTGCTCTGTCTCTGGTGAAGTCTTAGCTCGTTTCAGTCCTGTATTAACACAGAATTGTTCCCGTGCAGAAGGAGGCCATTCAGCCCGTTGTGTCTGTACCAGCTCTCCAAACGAATGTCATGACTTAGTGCCATTCCCCTGCCTTTTCCCGTCCTCTGAGCATTGTTTCTATTCAAATAATCATCTAATGTCCTTGTGAATGCCTCGATTGAACCTCCCTCCACCACACTTCCTGGCAGAACATTCCAGACTCCAATCACTCGCTTTGTGAAAAAGCTTTTTCTCACATCACATTTTATTCTTTTGGAAACCACTTTAATCTGTGCCCCCTCATTCTTGCTCCTTTTAAGAGCAGGAACAGTTTCTCTCTCTCTACTCTGTCCAGCCCCCTCATGATTTTGAACATCTCTATCAAATCTCCTCTTAGCCTTCCTCTCTCCAAGGAGAACAGTCGCAACCTCTCCAATCTTTCCTCATAACTGAAGTTTCTCAGCTCTGGAACCATTCTTGTAAACCTCTTCTGCACTCTCTCCAATGTGTTCACATCCTTCCTATAGTGCGAGACCCAGAACTGTACACAATATTCCAGCTGAGGTCTAGCTAGTGTATTTTTGGAGCTACTTGTAGTTTCATTATCTGCTCACAGCTTGGAACACTTTGCAACTTTCCCTTCAATCACAGTCAGGTAGCTCAGCACCGACACCCTCTGTTGCAGAATGCACAATGTCTCGGCATTTCCAAAAAGATTCAGTTTTGATTCTTGTAGCTGTTCCTTGGCCTGTCTAGTTCCATTGTACAATTTGCTTGGATATTTTTTTCCCCTTTCATAGCTCTATTGGGAACTTTCTATCCCCCCTTTAAGATACTCCACAAATTGAGGATTAAAATATTGTCAAAGGCTTTAAACATTTCATCAAAGCTGGTTGAGGATTCATCAGGATTACTTCATCCAGTAACTCACCAAACAAGTATAAAAACCTAGTAACCTGGACTTCCTCTGATTTCAAAGAACAAAGAACAGTACAACTCAGGAACAGGCCTTTCGGCCCACCAAGTCCGTGCTGACACAGATGCCTCTCTAATCTAATATTTTCTTGCCTCTACATGGTCTGTATCCCTCTATTCCCCACCTATTCATGTATCTATCCAGATGCCTCTTGAACATTGTTATAGAATCTGCTTCCACCACCTACTCCGGCAGCGCGTTCCAGGCATTCACCCCCCTCTGTGTGAAAAACTTGCCCCCAAGTAATTGATCCTTCAACCCTGGAAAAAAAACTCTGACTATCCAGTCTATCCAAGCCTGTCATAATCTTGTAAACCTCTATCAGGTCCCCCCTCATCCTCCGACGCTAGAATGAAAACAATCCAAGTTTGTTCAACCTTTCTCCATAGTCCATATCCTCCAAACCAGGCAACATCCTGGTAAATCTCTTCTGCACCCTTTCCAAAGCATCAACATCCTTCCGGTAGTGTGGCGACCAGAATTGTGTACAATACTCCAAATGCGGCGTAACCAAAGTCTTATACAGCTGCAACATGATTTTCCAATTTCTATACTCAACGCCCCGGAGGATGAGGGGTGACCTAATAGAGGTGTATAAAATTATGAAAGGCATAGATAGGGTGAACGGTGGGAAGCTTTTTCCCAGGTCGGTGGTGACGTTCACGAGGGGTCATAGGTTAAAGCTGAGGGGGGGGGGGGAGGTTTAACACGGATATCAGAAGGACGTATTTTACGCAGAGGGTGGTGGGGGCCTGGAATGCACTGCCGGGCAAGGTGGTGGAGGCGGACACACTGGGAACGTTTAAGACTTATCTAGATAGCCACATGAACGGAGTGGGAATGGAGGGATACAAAAGAATGGTCTAGTTTGGACCAGGGAGCGGAGGGCTTGGAGCGGAGGGCTTGGAGGGCTGAAGGGCCTGTTCCTGTGCTGTATTGTTCTTTGAAGGCCAGCATGCTTTACGCCTTCTTGACCACCTTGTGCACCTGAGTTGCCACCTTCAGGGGACTGTGGATCTGCACGCCTAGATCCCTCTGTATGCTAATATTTCTAAGGGCTCTACCATTTACTGTATACTTTCCTTCTGCAGTAGACCTTCCAAATCGCATCACCTCACATTTGTCCGGGTTAAATTCCATCTTTCGGCCCTGGTCTCCAGCCGATTTATATCCTGCTGTATCCTCTGACAATCCTCCTCATTATTCGCTACTCCCCCAATTTTTGTATCATCTGCAAATTTACTAACAAGACCTATATTTTCCTCCAAATCATTTCTATATATTACAAACAACCGAGGCTCCAGCACTGATCCTTGTGGAACACCGCTTGTCACAGACCTCCAGTTAGAAAAGCACCCTTCCACTGCTACTCTCTGCTTTCTGTGCCCAAGCCAGTTTTGTATCCATTTTACCAGCTCACCTTGGATCCCATATGACTTCACCTTCTGTATCAGCCTGCCATGAGGAACCTTATCAAAGGCTTTACTAAAGTCCATGTATACAACACCCACTGCCCTGCCCTGGTCAATTTTTCTTGTCACTTCCTCAAAGAACTCAATCAAGTTTGCGAGCCGCGACCTCCCCTTCACAAAACCATGCTGCCTTTCGCTAATCCTATTCTCTTCCAGATGTGAGTACATCCTGTCCCTAAGAATCTTCTCCAATAATTTCCCCACCACTGATGTAAGACTCAGGCCTGTAATTTCCCGGATTGTCTCTTCCGCTCTTCTTAAACAGAGGAACAATGTCAGCGACTCTCCAATCCTCTGGTACCTCGCACGTGACGAAAGTGGATACAAAGGTTTTGGCCAAGGCCTCAGCAATTTCTTCCCTCGCCTCTCTCAGTATTCTAGGATAGACCCTATCTGGTCTTGGGGACTTGTCCACCTTAATGTTTTTCAAAACCTCCAATACCTCCTCGCTTTTTATCTCAACATGTCCCAGAATGTCAACATCCTCCTTTCTACACTCACCATCCACCACATCCTTCCCTTAGTGAATACTGATGCAAAGTATTCGTTAAGGACCTCACCCACCTCATCTGACTCCACACACAAATTCTCTCCACTGTCCTTGAGTGGTCCTATCCTTTCCTTAGCCACCCTTTTCCTCCTTGTATATGCATAAAAAGCATTGGGATTCTCCTTAATCCTCCCTGCCAAGGACATTTCAGTGCCCTCTTTTGGCCCTCCCAGGTCCCTGTTTAAGCTCTTTCCTGCTCTCTGTGTATTCCTCAGGAACCTTATCCGTTTTCAATTTCCTGAAACTTATGGATGCCACCTCCTTTTTCACTAAGCTCACAATCTCTCCTCATCCAGGGTTTCCGAATCTTGCCATCTTTATCCTTCATTTTTACAGGGACACACTTGTCCTGAATTGTTAAAAGACTCCCATATAGCAGATGTGGATTTACCCTCAAACAGCCGCCCCCAGTCGACATTCCCTCGCTCCTGCCTAATACTGACGTAGTTAGTCTTCCCCCAGTTTAGTATTTTCACTTTGGGACTTCTATCCTTTTCTACAAGTATCTTGAAACTTATAGAATTGTGATCACTGTTCCCAAAATAGTTCCCACTGAGACATCAATCACCTGTCCAGGCCCGTTTCCCAGAACCAGGTCTAAGACAGCCCCTTCCCGAGTTGGACTATCTATATATTGCCTCAAGAAGCTCTCTTGGACACACTGAACAAACTCTGCCCCGTCCAAGCCCCTGGCACTAAAGGAATCCCAGTCTGTGTTGGGGAAGTTAAAATCGCCCATCACAACAACCCTGTTGTTTTTACATCTTCCCATAATCTGCTGACATATCAGTTCCTCCACTTCACGCTGGCTGTTGGGAGGTCTGTAGTACAACTCCAACAGTGTGACTGCACCGCTCCTGTTCCTGAGCTCTACCCATATGGCCTCACTGCATGATCCCACCAAGGTGTCCTCCCTCTGTATTGCTGTGACATTCTCCCTAATCAGTAAAGCAACACCCCCACCTTTTTTGTCACCCTCTCTATCTCACCTGAAGCATCTAAATCCTGGAATGCTAAGCTGCCAGTCCTGCCCTTCTTTCATCCAAGTCTCCGTAATTGCTACAACATCATAGTTCCACGTAGTTCAGTTCATCCGCCTTACCTGTCATACTCCTTGTGTTAAAGCAAACACACCTCAGACCTGTCATGTTTTGTACACTCTCCCTGTGTTTTAATTCCTATTTGGACCTGACATACTCCGGTAATTTAAGAATTTGCTCCTCCAAGATGCTTAATGGTTCATCCAAATTGGTCTGGGAATTTTAATTTGTTGTCCATTGACATTTTTAAATTCAGGGGAGTACAACTTTAAGAGCTGTGCAGGTTTGAGAGATGGAGCTGCAGTAATGGGTTTTTCTGGAAGCTTCCTGTGCTGGCCGTGCTGTGTGGGGCTCCCGCGGCAACGGGAGCCTCTGCCTCTTTGTCTTTAGTTTTGTGCAGTGACATACTCAGCCAACTCCTCTGTGCCTTCCCGGTAATTGTGGGAGATTTTTGAATGTTTTATACTGGATGTTCCGGCTTTAGCTGAGGTTTATAAACCTTCTGGTTTGTTTTTTTTACAGCGAGTTCGGCTGCCGTGGTGTTTGGAATCGATTCAGAATTCCGGCCTGACCGCGGCGCTTTCACAAACTCGCTGCTCTATGTGACCGCGTTGAAACGTTTTAAACGACTGCAGGCTTGGAAGTGATTTTATTTCTCAGCCCTGCTTGCTCCTTTGACCCCGCGCTCTCTGAGCATTCGCGATGATCCCCTCCCGCCCCGAGGTCCCCTCGCAATCCTGTGGAGACCTCAGTGGCACAGAGCTTCTGGATGTTTCCATTTGCTGTCACCATTTTGGATGTTCATTCTCACAAACAGGTTCTGAATCTTGTTGGATTGAACATTAGGGGCAAACTTTTCCCATCCTGCCTGCCATGGGAATTGTAGCAGGTCGGCAGGGGAGGGGTGGGGGGGGGGGAGCCGGGGGGAGGTGGATGTGGGGGGGTCGGGGGGGACAATGCAAAGGTCTGTGACCTCGGGATTTCTAGCCTTGGGGACGGAAATCCTGCCTTAAGTGTTTATTAGTGACATGTAACCATGTGGATATTTTACAGGATATAGCCCAAGTTAGGAGTTAACTCCGAGCTTGATTCTACACAGGTCTCTGTCCAATCCACAACTGACTCCAGTCTCAGGTCACGTGACTCTTTACATCACACTGTGGGTGGTTCTGTTTCCCAGTTCCACATTAACCCTTGCTATGCCAGATGCTGCACGCAGGAACAGGAGGAGGCCATTCAGCCCCTCAAACCTCTTACGCAGGAACAGGAGAAGGCCAATCAGTCTCTGATGACTTCAATCAGGCAAATGAGGTTGGCCTGCTAGAGTATGAGCTCCCTGACTGAGTCCTAATTAATGGCCCAATCAGGGAGTCTCCTGTTCCCTATTTAAAACAGGTGTGTCAGTCTCTCTGGCTGCTGAAGCAGGGAACACACAGGAAGCACTCTGTTGTGTAATACGTCGTGTAAATAAAGGAACCTTTGGTGATGGGACCTTCGCCTCGCGGATTTATTACACAGCCCCTCAAACCTGTTTTGTCATTCAAATAGATCAGGCTGCCCTCTGTCTCACCATCATTCCTTAATCCCTAAATCCCCTTCCCAAGAAACTACCCAACCACCCCCCCAACCAACACGCCCACTCCACATCACCGCCTCTCCCACCCTGCAGGGATTGATTCCCCCTTTCCCGTTTCCCTGTCCATATCCCACACTTCCTCTCAGACCCCCCTCCCCCAACCAATCAAAGCCTCCAATAATTCTCAGGTAACAGCCCGATGTAGTCATTCTCACGGAATCTTACCTCAAAGACAATGTCCCAGACACCACCATTACCATCCCTGTCTCATTGGCAAGACAGACCCAGCAGAGGTGGGGCAGAACAATGGGATACAGTCGGGAGGGAGTTGCCCTGGGGGTCCTTAACATCGACTCCGGACCCCATGAAGTCTCATGCCGTCAGGTCAAACATGGAGAAGGAAACCTCTTACTGGTTACCACGTTCTGTCCTCCTTGGGCTGAGGAATCAGTTTTCCTCCATTTGAACAACACTTGAAGGAAGCACTGAGAGTGGCAAAGGCGCAAAATGTTCCCTGGGTGGGGATTACAATGTCCGTTGCCATAGCATCACCACAGACCACACCACAGGGACAGCAGCGATTCAGGAAGGCAGCTCACCACCACCCTCTCAGGGGCAATTAGGGAGGGGCAGAAAATGCCCAGCCAGCGACGCCCACATCCCGTGAAGGAATAAAAATGTTGCAGTCTTTTTGCTTTCAAATAACTCAGGATAAAACGGAGAAAACAAATTTATTTTTGGTGTCTCAGTCAAGGCTGAAAGTTCAGATTTCCCGGATTTTTAAATAAAGTTCAGACAGGAATTTGAATCTGTCTAGACTCCTCCACTTCCCGTCTCTGTGAAGATGTTTCTGCTCAAACTGGACAGCGAGGGAACATCTTCCCAAACTCTGAACTCACAGAGACATCAAGCCCACCCTGCCCCCTGCCCTGGGACACTGTGTGTACCCCCTCACCCCCCACTTCACCCCCACAGAGAGGAACACACTTGCTGCTTTTGCTTCCATTCTGGCGCTTCTGAAAAACCACTAATTGTCGGAGGAATTTCTCCCGACCCCAGAGATTTTATCGAGGAATTTTCCCCAGAAACAGCCAGGACGACACAGCAGAACCCAGGGACTTTCTCAGAGCTCACCGAGGCCCCATAGTACTGTTCACTCAGCAATGCAGCCACAGTACTGACCCACCAAATACTGTCCTGCCAAATAATGCCCCCAATGCTGACCCTGCCAAATACTGGCCCCATTGCTGGCCCTGTCAAATACTGTCCCCAATGCTGACCCTGCAAAATACTGTCCCCAATGCTGGCCCTGCAAAATACTGTCCCCATCAAATACTGACCCTGCCAAATACTGCCCCCGATGCTGGCCCTGTCAAATACTGACCCTGCTAAATAATGATCCAGCCAAATGCTGAGCCCCAAATACTGTCGAGCATTGGTTTACCAGGCTGATTCCTGGGATGGCAGGTCTGTCAATGCGGAGAGACTAAGTCGGTTAGGATTATATTCACTGGAGTTTAGAGGAGTGAACAAAGAACAAAGAACAAAGAAAATTACAGCACAGGAACAGACCCTTCGACCCCTCCGAGCTTGCACCGACCATGCTGCCCGACTTAACTAAAACCCTCTACCTATCCGGGGACCATATCCCTCTATTCCCATCTTAATCATGTTTTTGTCAAGACGCCCTTTAAAAGTCACTACCGTATCCGCTTCCACTCCCTCCCCCGGCAACGAGTTCCAGGCACCCACCACCCTCTGTGTAAAAAATCTACCTCGTACATCTCCTTTAAACCTTGCCCCTCGCACCTTAAACCTGTGCCCCCCTAGTAATTGACTCTTCCACCCTGGGAAAAAGCTTCTGACTATCCACTCTGTCCATGCCCCTCAAAATCTTGTGGACTTCTATCAGGTCTCCCCTCAACCTCCGTTGCTCCAGTGAGAACAAACCAAGTTTCTCCAACCTCTCCTCATAGCTAATGCCCTCCATACCAGGCAACATCCTGGTAAATCTTTTCCGTACCCTCTCCTAGTTTGAGGATAAGGGGTAAACCTATTAGAGCTGAGGTGGGGAGAAATTTCTTCACCCAGAGGGTGATGAATGAGTGGAATTCACTGCCACAGAAAGTAGTTGAGGACAAAACACTGTCTGATTTCAGGAAGAAATTAAATATAGCTCTTGGGGCTAAAGGGATCGAGGGATATGGGGGGAAGGGGGGAAATCACGATATTGAATTCAATGATCAGCCATGATCAAAATGAATGGTGGAGCAGGCTCGAAGGGCCGAATGGCCTCCTCCTGCTTCTAGTTTCTATGTTACTATGCCAAATTGTATCGGGCTATTCGTTCCTGCCTCTTGTTACTCCTGAATATAACGCTTTTTTATTCATTCGTGGGACATTGGTGTCGTTGGCTGGGTCAGCATTTATTGCCCATCCCTAGTTGTCCTTGGAGGGCAGTTGAGAGTCAACCACATTGGCTCTGGGGTCACATGTAGGCCAGACCAGGTAAGGACAGCAGATTTTCTTCCCGAAAGGACAGTAGTGAACCAGTTTTTCCGACAATCGACAATGGTTTTATGGTCACCAGCAGATTCTTAATTCCAGATATTTTTTATTGAATTCAGAGTTCACCATCTGCCGTGGCGGGATTCGAACCGGGGTCCCCAGAACATTAGCTGAGTTTCTGGATTAATAATCTGGTGATAATATCACTAGGCCATCGCCTCCCCGATACAAACTATAAATCACACAAATTATCTCTGAAACTATAAGTGATAGAAGAATTAAATATTTACCCGACCTTACTACTTACCAATCAGCTCTTTACCTTGTGTCCTCTGGTACTGCAGCAGCGCAAGGCCACAGCTCGGGTGTAGAAGTTAGGAAGCAAGAAAAAGGCAGAAAGCACCTTTTCTCCCTCAGCACCAGATTCCTAATCAGCTGCAAATTTCCGATACCCTCACTCTGGCTGAATCTCCCTCCGGCTGCAGTCTCTCCCCCACTGGGCGTGTGCCTGTGAAAGCCCCTCTCTGAAACACAGTAAGCAGTCTCACAACACCAGGTTAAAGTCCAGCAGGTTTATTTGATAGCACGAGCTTTCGGAGCGCTGCTCCTTCATCAGCTCCCAAAATAAACCTGTTGGACATTAACCTGGTGTTGTGAGACTGCTTACTGTGCCCCACCCCAGCCCAACGCCGGCACCTCCACGTCTGAAATACAGCTGAGGGGAGCTGGGATGACTCACACACCTGTTTAAAATTCCAATGTGTTTCCACGTACTGAGGGCCTCATCAGGCTTCAGGTGACTGGCAGATAACTGCCACCTGGGTCAGCTGCTTATCAATCTTTAAACGAGACAACTGAAATAACAAAATGAGAAAGAGTTCGCGGTTCAAATCCCACCCAGCTCCGAAACCAGATAAAACAGCACCAAGAATCAGGAAAGTGATAGGCAGAGAAACCAGAGGCCGGAGTCAGATAAACACAGAGTAAAAACAGTCGGAACGTTAAAGGGGCTCACCTTAAGGTTTTGTACCTGAACACTTGGAGCATTTCAGATAAAATAGATGAATTAGTTGCCGGAGACAGAGCCACACATTCTCTGGCTGTGCCTCTCTCTCTCTGGCCGTGTCTCTCTCTCTGGCCGTGTCTCTCTCTCTGGCCGTGTCTCTCTCTCTGGCCGTGTCTCTCTCTCTGGCTGTGCCTCTCTCTCTCTGGCCGTGTCTCTCTCTCTGGCCGTGTCTCTCTCTCTGGCCGTGTCTCTCTCTCTGGCCGTGTCTCTCTCTCTGGTTGTGTCTCTCTCTCGCTGGCCGTGTCTCTCTCTCCGGCCGTGTGTCTCTCTCTGGCCGTGTCTCTCTCTCTCTGGTCGTGTCTCTCTCTCTGGTCGTCTCTCTCTCTCTGGCCGTGTCTCTCTCTCTCTGGCCGTGTCTCTCTCTCTCTGGCCGTGTCTCTCTCTCTCTGGTTGTGTCTCTCTCTCTGGCCGTGTCTCTCTCTCTGGCCGTGTCTCTCTCTCTGGCCGTGTCTCTCTCTCTGGTTGTGTCTCTCTCTCTCTGGCCGTCTCTCTCTCTCTGGCCGTGTCTCTCTCTCTCTGGTTGTGTCTCTCTCTCTGGCCGTGTCTCTCTCTCTGGCCGTCTCTCTCTCTCTGGCCGTGTCTCTCTCTCTGGCCGTGTCTCTCTCTCTGGCCGTGTCTCTCTCTCTGGCCATGTCTCTCTCTCTCTGGCCGTGTCTCTCTCTCTCTGGTTGTGTCTCTCTCTCTGGTCGTGTCTCTCTCTCTGGCCGTGTCTCTCTCTCTCTGGCCGTGTCTCTCTCTCTCTGGCCGTCTCTCTCTCTCTGGCTGTGTCTCTCTCTCTCTGGCCGTGTCTCTCTCTCTGGCCGTCTCTCTCTCTCTGGCCGTGTCTCTCTCTCTCTGGCCGTGTCTCTCTCTCTCTGGTTGTGTCTCTCTCTCTGGTCGTGTCTCTCTCTCTGGCCGTGTCTCTCTCTCTCTGGCCGTCTCTCTCTCTCTGGCCGTGTCTCTCTCTCTCTGGTTGTGTCTCTCTCTCTGGCCGTGTCTCTCTCTCTCTGGCCGTCTCTCTCTCTCTGGCCGTGTCTCTCTCTCTGGCCGTCTCTCTCTCTCTGGCCGTCTCTCTCTCTCTGGCCGTGTCTCTCTCTCTGGTTGTGTCTCTCTCTCTCTGGCCGTCTCTCTCTCTCTGGCCGTGTCTCTCTCTCTGGCCGTGTCTCTCTCTCTCTGGTTGTGTCTCTCTCTCTGGCCGTGTCTCTCTCTCTGGCCGTGTCTCTCTCTCTGGTTGTGTCTCTCTCTCTGGCCGTGTCTCTCTCTCTGGTTGTGTCTCTCTCTCTCTGGCCGTCTCTCTCTCTCTGGCCGTCTCTCTCTCTCTGGCCGTGTCTCTCTCTCTCTGGTTGTGTCTCTCTCTCTGGCCGTGTCTCTCTCTCTGGCCGTCTCTCTCTCTCTGGCCGTGTCTCTCTCTCTGGCCGTGTCTCTCTCTCTGGCCGTGTCTCTCTCTCTCTGGCCATGTCTCTCTCTCTGGCCGTCTCTCTCTCTCTGGCCGTGTCTCTCTCTCTCTGGCCGTGTCTCTCTCTCTCTGGTTGTGTCTCTCTCTCTGGTCGTGTCTCTCTCTCTGGCCGTGTCTCTCTCTCTCTGGCCGTCTCTCTCTCTCTGGCCGTGTCTCTCTCTCTCTGGTTGTGTCTCTCTCTCTGGCCGTCTCTCTCTCTCTGGCCATCTCTCTCTCTCTGGCCGTGTCTCTCTCTCTGGCCGTGTCTCTCTCTCTGGCCGTCTCTCTCTCTCTGGCCGTGTCTCTCTCTCTGGTTGTGTCTCTCTCTCTCTGGCCGTCTCTCTCTCTCTGGCCGTGTCTCTCTCTCTGGCCGTGTCTCTCTCTCTCTGGTTGTGTCTCTCTCTCTGGCCGTGTCTCTCTCTCTGGCCGTGTCTCTCTCTCTGGCCGTGTCTCTCTCTCTGGCCGTGTCTCTCTCTCTCTGGCCGTGTCTCTCTCTCTGGCCGTGTCTCTCTCTCTGGCCGTGTCACTCTCTCTGGCCGTGTCTCTCTCTCTGGCCGTGTCTCTCTCTCTCTGGCCGTGTCTCTCTCTCTGGCCGTGTCTCTCTCTCTCTGGCCGTGTCTCTCTCTGGCCGTCTCTCTCTCTCTGGCCGTGTCTCTCTCTCTCTGGCCGTGTCTCTCTCTCTGGCCGTGTCTCTCTCTCTGGCCGTGTCTCTCTCTCTGGCCGTGTCTCTCTCTCTGGCCGTGCCTCTCTCTCTGGCCGTGTCTCTCTCTCTCTCTGGCCGTGTCTCTCTCTCTGGCCGTGTCTCTCTCTCTCTCTGGCCGTGTCTCTCTCTCTGGCCGTGTCTCTCTCTCTGGCCGTGTCTCTCTCTCTGGCCGTGTCTCTCTCTCTGGCCGTGTCTCTCTCTCTGGCCGTGTCTCTCTCTCTGGCCGTGTCTCTCTCTCTCTCTGGCCGTGTCTCTCTCTCTGGCCGTGTCTCTCTCTCTCTCTGGCCGTGCCTCTCTCTGGGCGGATGAGTCACTCCCACAGTTTGAGCAAGGTTCTAATTTGAATACATTTGAATATAATTAACTAGTCTCCTTGACAGATTGTCCCCCAAATATTGACAGATGACAATGGCCAGACAATGCCCCCAACAATGCCAACCTCTGCAAGGGGGCACAGCTGGGGGGGCAGTGTCAGGGGGCAGTGCCAGGGTGGCAGTGTCAGGGGGCAGTGCCAGGGGACAGTGCAGGAGGGCAGTGCCAGGGTGGCCGTCTGGAACAAGACTGAAGCCCACTGGGAATGGCTGGATCTCAATAAACGGGATCATTCCATTGAACCATGGGTTGTCACGGTTACCGTTAGCTCAGGTGGAAGTTCAACATTAGGTGTTAGCAGATATGACCTCATGATGAGTAAACTCTGTTACCAGGTAACCAAACTCACACTGAGTCCCTTTTCCCCGTCACCCCCACCCCAGGCCGTGCTCTCTGACCCTACCCTGAATCCCAGTCCAGCTGTGCCTCAATATTAAAATTCCCATCCTTATTTTCAAATCTCTCTGTAGCCTCACCCCCCACCCCCCCCTCCCTACACACACACACACACACACACACCCACCCCCGCCCCACCTCAGATGTACTTCTGAGGCTGTATAAGGCTCTGGTCAGACCCCATTGGGAGTATTGTGAGCAGTTTTGGGCCCCGTATCTAAGGAAGGGTGCACCGGGCCTTGGAAAGGGTCCAGAGGAGGTTCACAAGAATGATCCCTGGAATGAAGAGCTTGTGGTATGAGGAACGGTTGAGGACTCTGGATCTGTACTCGTTGGGGTTTAGAAGGATGAGGGGGGGATCTTATTGAAACTTACAGAATACTGCGAGGCCTGGATAGAGTGAATGTGGAGAGGATGGTTCCACTCGTGGGAAAAACTAGAACCAGGGGGCACAACCTCAGGCTAAAGGGATGATCCTTTAAAACAGAGATGAGGAGGAATTTCTTCAGCCAGAGAGTGGTGAATCTGTGGAACTCTTTGCCGCAGAAGGCTGTGGAGGCCAGGTCATTGAGCGTCTTTAAGACAGAGAGATGGTTTCTTGATTAATAAGGGGATCAGGGGTTATGGGGAAAAGGCAGGAGAATGGGGATGAGAAAAATATCAGCCATGATTGAATGGCGGAGCAGACTCGATGGGCCGAGTGGCCTAATTCTGCTCCTCTGTCTTTATGGTCTCCCTTTCTCTGTAAAATCCCTCCGGCCTCACAATCCCCCCCAAGTTTTCTGCACTCCTCTCATTCCAGTCGATTCAGCATCCCCAATTTTAGCTGCTCCACCATTGGCGGCCGTGCCTTCAGCTGCCTGGGCCCCAAGCTCTGGAATTCCCTCTGGACTTCCCCCTCCGCCCCACCCCCCACACTCCCCCCCCCCCCCCCCCCCCCCACCCCTTTAAAGAGGCTCCATAAAATCGACCTCACTGGTTAAACTTTAGAATCCTACAGTGCAGAAGGAGGCCATTCGGCCCATCGAGTCTGCACCGACCACAATCCCACCCAGGCCCTATCCCCATAACCCCATGCGTTTACCCTAGCTAGTCCCCCTGACACTAAGGGGCAATTTAGCACAGGGCAATTTAGGGCATGTTCCCTAAAATCTCCTGCTGTGACTCGGAATCAGCTCCTTAGGTGTTCAAAAGGGATTGTAGATGGGAGTTGTTGTTTGTTAATTGGCACCATTTCCATATCCAAGTTATCCTATGATCTCCCCAAGAGGCACAGAATAACCCTGAGTTCACCAACCTGCGCAGGGTTTGGGGATCAGCCATCCCTGCTCACAGTCTATGACAAAATCCTTGGCCATTGCGTCCCCAGGTGTTGCATTCACAGTCTGTGGAGATTGTAATGTTTAAGGTCGAGGATTTCCAGTGCTTGTTACATTGGTTCCTGCCTAATAACAGGGGTGGGACCTTCTGGGAACGTTCTGATAGGTCTCCAGATCAGTTCAATCATCAGTGAACAACTCTTCTTAGAGAGTCAGTTCGGGGAAGTCAGCCTGCAGGGTATCACTGAGAGGAAAAGGGACAGGCAGAGATCGCAGTTGTTAAGTTAAAGAACGAGCTGCAGGGGATCAAGTTTAAATAACGACGGCTATTGGGGCAAAGGTACCCCTTTGGAACACTGGTGTTCTGCTGCCATGGCCATAGATCTGCAAGTGTGCTTGTGAAGTAGTGTTTCAGAGTACTCGGGAATCCAGAGACAAGGAATCTCGGAAAGTGAGATTGACTCTGTGAAGTGAGCCAGAGTTAAAGCCATCTGAGTGGGAGCGACATTTGGAGAGAATTCCCCGGCAGGATCTCCAAAGATGGAGATTGGAAAACCGCATGAGAAAGATGGAATTTCAGTGCAATTGGTTGACTTACAAAGGACTAATGTCTGTGATTTATTGGGAAATCCACTGACTCTGTCTTGGTCGCATCTGTCATTTACTCTGTAGTGTGTGTGTGTGTTCGACCATAGTTTGTCTGTTAACTTACACGTACCTCATATTTACCCTGAATGTTAAAGAATATACATGTTGGAGTAAGATGCATCTGGAAATTGTTTTATCTTTCTGAACTTGTACAGTAAAGTTTGTTGTTGCTTGTTCAAAATCGAAAAATCTTGCTGCATTATTCCAAAAGTAGTTGTCTTAAATCGACATCTAAACAAAACATCACTGATACCACATCGGATCCCACCCCCACCCTCCCCCTGCCCCCCTCCCCCCACACCCTCCCCCTCCGCCCCCCCTCACCCTCCTCCCACCCTCCCCCACCCCCTCCCCCCACACCCTCACCCTCCTCCACCCCCCCCCCCCCTCAACCTACCCCCACACTCTCCCTTTTATTCATTCATGGGATGTGGGCATTGCTGGTTGGCCAACATTCAGTGCCCATCCCTAACTGCTCTCCATTCCAGAGGGCAGCTGAGAGTCGACCACATTGCTGTGGCTCTGGAGTCACATGTAGGCCAGACCGGGTAAGGACGGCAGATTTCCTTCCCTAAAGGACATTAGTGACCCAGATGGGTTTTTCCGACAATCGACAATGGTTTCATGGTCATCAGTCGATTCTTAATTCCGGATATTTTTTATTGAATTCAAATTTTACCATCTGCCGGAGCGGGATTCGAACCCGGGTCCCCAGATCCAGCCCTGGTTCTCTGGATTACTCGTCCAGTAACAGTGTTGCTGTGTTACCGCCTCCCCTTAGTGGGCTTACATGATAGTTAGGTTGCTGCCCACTCTGGGGGCTGGCGGGGTGGGGGCAGGTCGGGCCAGGCCAGGTCATAGAGTCATAGAGGTTTACAGCATGGAAACAGGCCCTTCGGCCCAACTTGTCCATGCCGCCCTTTTTTTTTAAACCCCTGAGCTAATCCCAATTGCCTGCAATTGGCCCATATCCCTCTATACCCATCGTACCCATGTAACTGTCTAAATGCTTTTTAAAAGACAAAATTGTACCCTCCTCTACCACTACCTCTGGCAGCTTGTTCCAGATACTCACCACCCTCTGTGTGAAAAAATTGCCCCTCTGGACACTGTTGTATCTCTCCCCTCTCACCTTAAACCTATGCCCTCTAGTTTTAGACTCCCCTCCCTATGGGTAAAGATATTGACTATCTAGCTGATCTGTGCCCCTCATTATTTTATAGACCGCTATAAGATCACCCCTCAGCCTCCTACGCTCCAGAGAAAAAAGTCCCAGTCTATCCAGCCTCTCCTTATAACTCAATCCATCAAGTCCCGGTAGCATCCTAGTAAATCTTTTCTGCACTCTTTCTAGTTTAATGATATCCTTTCTATAATAGGGTGACCAGAACTGTACACAGTATTCCAAGTGTGGCCTTACCAATGTCTTGTACAACTTCAACAAGACATCCCAACCCCTGTATTCAATGTTCTGACCGATGAAACCAAGCATGCCGAATGCCTTCTTCACCACTCTGTCCACCTGTGACTCCACTTTCAAGGAGCTATGAACCTGTACCCCGCGATCTCTTTGCTCTGTAACTCTCCCCAACGCCCTACCATTAACTGAGTAAGTCAACGGTCTGGGGGGAGGGGAGGGGGGCAGTGAGGTGAGTCAGGGCCGGTGGGGGGGGTCTCGAGGCTGGCGGGGTGGGTCAGGGAATTCAGAGGCCGCCAGCGGGGTGAGTTGGGGCCAGTTGGAGGTTGGAGGGGGGGAGGGCGGATAGTTGGGGGGGGGCGTCGGTCAGGTGAATCCTGAGGTCTCCCATGCCCAGCGGGAATCCTGAGTTTTTATCCCCCCATTCTGCGGGATTCCCGCCGGACTGTCCAATGAGGCTGGAGAATCTTCACGGCTCTGATTTGCCAGTATTTATGTCATCATTAGGGTGTGGTTCGCGATTCGCGGCCGCCATCGTCCGGGGTCACCTGACCCCCAGCTGGCCCATGAGGATCACAGCTGATCCTCACCGACATGATGCTCTCACCAGTGGGACTGGAGGCCATTGCAGCCCCGGGGGGTGCCGGGGACATAGAACATAGAACATAGAACATTACAGCGCAGAACAGGCCCTTCGGCCCACGATGTTGCACCGACCAGTTAAAAAAAAAACAAAAAAAACTGTGACCCTCCAACCTAAACCAATTTCTTTTCGTCCATGAACCTATCTACGGATCTCTTAAACGCCCCCAAACTAGGCGCATTTACTACTGATGCTGGCAGGGCATTCCAATCCCTCACCACCCTCTGGGTAAAGAACCTACCCCTGACATCGGTTCTATAACTACCCCCCCTCAATTTAAAGCCATGCCCCCTCGTGCTGGATTTCTCCATCAGAGGAAAAAGGCTATCACTATCCACCCTATCTAAACCTCTAATCATCTTATATGTTTCAATAAGATCCCCTCTTAGCCGCCGCCTTTCCAGCGAAAACAATCCCAAATCCCTCAGCCTCTCCTCATAGGATCTCCCCTCCATACCAGGCAACATCCTGGTAAACCTCCTCTGCACCCTCTCCAAAGCCTCCACATCCTTCCTGTAATGTGGGGACCAGAACTGCACACAGTACTCCAAGTGCGGCCGCACCAGAGTTGTGTACAGTTGCAACATAACGCTACGACTCCTAAATTCAATCCCCCTACCAATAAACGCCAAGACACCATATGCCTTCTTAACAACCTTATCTACTTGATTCCCAACTTTCAGGGATCTATGCACACATACACCTAGATCCCTCTGCTCCTCCACACTATTCAAAGTCCTCCCGTTAGCCCTATACTCAACACATCTGTTATTCCTACCAAAGTGAATTACCTCACACTTCTCCGCATTAAACTCCATCCGCCACCTCTCGGCCCAACTTTGCAACCTGTCTAAGTCTTCCTGCAAACTACGACACCCTTCCTCACTGTCTACCACACCACCGACTTTGGTGTCATCAGCAAATTTGCTAATCCACCCAACTATACCCTCATCCAGATCATTAATAAATATTACAAACAGCAGTGGCCCCAAAACAGATCCCTGAGGTACACCACTTGTAACCGCACTCCATGATGAATATTTACTATCAACCACCACCCTCTGTTTCCTATCCGCTAGCCAATTCCTGATCCAATTTCCTAGATCACCCCCAATCCCATACATCTGCATTTTCTGCAGAAGCCTACCATGGTGAACCTTATCAAACGCCTTACTAAAATCCATATATACCACGTCCACTGCCTTGCCCCCATCCACCTCCTTGGTCACTTTCTCAAAAAACTCAATAAGGTTAGTAAGGCACGACCTACCTGCCACAAAACCATGCTGACTATCACCTATCAATTCATTACTCTCCAAATAACTATAAATCCTATCCCTTATAATTTTTTCCAACATCTTGCCGACAACAGAAGTGAGACTCACCGGTCTATAATTCCCGGGGAAGTCTCTGTTCCCCTTCTTAAACAATGGGACAACATTCGCTAACCTCCAATCTTCTGGTACTATACCAGAGGCCAACGACGACCTGAAGATCAGAGCCAGAGGCTCTGCAATCACTTCTCTTGCCTCCCAGAGAATCCTTGGATAAATCCCATCCGGACCAGGGGATTTATCTATTTTCAGACCCTCCAGAATATCCTGCACATCCTCCTTATCAACTGTAATACTGTCTATTCTACTCCCTTGCAACCCAGTGTCCTCCTCAGCTATATTCATGTCCCCTTGCGTGAACACCGAAGAGAAATATTGGTTCAATGCTTCACCAATCTCCTCCGGTTCCACACATAACTTCCCTCTGCCATCTATAACTGGCCCTAAACTTGCCCTAACCAACCTTCTGTTCTTGACATACCTATAGAACGCCTTAGGATTCACTTTAACCCTATCCGCCAAAGTCTTCTCATGTCCCCTTTTAGCCCTTCTAAGCTCGCTCTTCAACTCCCTCTTAGCCAATCTAAAGCTTTCTAGTGCACTACCCGAGTGCTCACGTCTCATCCGAACATAAGCCTCCTTTTTCTTTTTAACCAACAAAGAAACTTTTTTGGTGCACCACGGTTCCCTAGCCCTACCAATTCCTCCTTGCCTGACAGGGACATACCTATCACAGACTCGCAGTAGCTGCTCCTTGAAAAAACTCCACATGTCGGACGTTCCCAGTCCCTGTAATCTCCTAGTCCAACCTATGTTTCCTAATTCTCTCCTAATAGCCTCATAATTACCCTTCCCCCAGCTAAAACCACTGGCCCGAGGTTCATGCCTATCCCTTTCCATCACTAAGGTGAACGTAACCGAATTGTGGTCACTATCACCAAAATGCACACCAACTTCCAAGTCTAGCACCTGGTCTGGCTCATTTCCCAGCACCAGATCCAATATAGCCTCACCTCTAGTTGGCCTGTCTACATACTGAGTCAAAAAACCTTCCTGCACGCTTTGAACAAAAACTGACCCCTCTAACGAGCTAGAGCTATAACAATTCCAGTCAATATTAGTCAAGTTAAAATCCCCCATAACAATTGCCCTATTACTTTCACTCCTAAGCAGGATTGACTCCGCAATCCTTTCCTCAACCTCTCTAGAACTTTTAGGAGGTCTATAAAAGACTCCCAACAGGGTGACCTCTCCTCTCCTATTTCTAATCTCCGCCCATACTACCTCAACAGATAAGTCCTCATCAAACCTCCTCTCTGACACTGTGATACAATCTCTGACCAATAATGCTACCCCTCCCCCTCTTCTACCTCCTTCCCTACTTCGACTAAAACATTTGAACCCCGGGACCTGCAGCATCCATTCCTGCCCCTGCTCTATCCATGTCTCTGAAATAGCCACAACATCGAAGTCCCAGGTACTGATCCACGCTGCAAGTTCACCCACTTTATTGCGAATACTCCTGGCATTGAAGTATACACATTTCAAACCCTGCTCCACCCCACCTCTGCAATGCCGTGCATTGCAGTCCCCATCCATGCATCCCTCACTTTCAGCCCCACTACTCAGGATCCCTCCCCCCCCCCGAATCAGTTTAAACCTCCCTGCATGGCCTTAGCAAATTTACCCCCCAGGATATTGGTCCCCTTCTGATTAAGGTGTAGACCATCCTTCTCATAGAGGTCACACCTTCCCCAGTACGAGCCCCAATTGCTTAAGTACCTGAACCCCTCCCTCCTGCACCATCCCCTCAGCCATGAATTCAAACCTTCCCTCTCCCTATTCCTCTCTAAACTATCCCGTGGTACAGGCAAGAGTCCAGAGATAACCACTCTGTCAGTCTTGGCCTTTAGTTTCCACCCCAACTCCATAAATCCCTGCCTAATATCCCCTTCCCCTATCCTCCCTATGTCGTGTGTCCCCACATGTACAATAACATGGCCGGGCAGTGCCCCTCGTGCAGGTGGAGCTCTCGTTTGGATCAACATGCTGTCAGCGGCAGGTTTGCGACAACATTCCAGCTCTTTGAGGGATTCCTGTGGAGAGGGATTCCAAGGAGCAGTATTTCTAACTCACTTGGGGGTCAGACAAGCCCAGAGGTGAGACGGTCTGACAATTCCACATCGCTGTACTGGCACCAATAGATTGATGCAACTTCCAGAATGATCTTTGAGCATCAGGTTGTGAGTAAGATTTGCAAAGCTGTGATGGAGTGACATGAAACCAAAGTTACATAACTATTATTCCATGACCCTAACTGCTGAAACCGGGGAGGACGAACTGACAGAGGTCAACTTTGACCATTCGACTGGAATAATCCACTCACTGGTTTAAAACTCTGCAATACTCAGATATAAACCAATCCCTTCAGCATTTCACAGCGTTGAGAGTGACCCACCCCCATGAACCGGAGGTTCTGGCAGAGTTTATCCCCAGCAGTAAATGAGTCGATTTTATTAAACACGAAGCCAGAGTTAGTCGCTGTGAGTTTGATTCAGATCACATTCCATTCGATGTTTTAATAATGAGATGTCTCTATTCTCAGAAAGATCAAAGTCAGATTGCTGTTGGGTCAGAGACTGCCCCATGCATCTGGACAACAGACAGGTCTCCAGACAATCTGTACATTTCCCAAATACTCCACAAAGCCAGTGGCCACAGCTCCTGATCACAGAGTCTCACTGCACTGAATAAACACTAAAAGCACTGATTTGTCCATTCAATAATGTCGCAGATTTAAAGGTTTGCATTGAGAAAGAAACTTTCATAAACTCTGCGCATCCCAGATTGTTTTGCAGCCAATAAAGAAATCACTCCCAGGCTTGCTCATTGGTGTTATGTAGAAATGCAGCAGCCATGGATGCAATGGTGGCACAGTGGAGGGGGTGGCACGGTGGCACAATGGCAGAGTGAGGGTGGCACGGTGGCACAGTGGAGGGCAGGTGGCACGGTGGCACAATGGCAGAGTGAGGGTGGCACGGTGGCACAGTGGAGGGGAGGTGGCACGGTGGCACATTGGCAGAGTGAGGGCTGTACGGTGGTACAGTGGAGGGGAGGTGGCACAGTGGCACAGTGGCAGAGTGAGGGTGTCACAGTGACACAACGGTTAGCACTGCTGCCTTACAGTGCCAGGGACCCAGGTTCGATTCCCGGCTCGGGTCACTGTCTGTGTGGAGTCTGCACATTCTCCCCATGTCTGCGTGGGTTTCCTCCAGGTACTCCGGTTTCCTCCCACAGTCTAAGATGTGCTAGTTAGGTGCATTGGCCGTGCTAAATGTGTGGGATTATGGGGATAGAGCAGGGGAGAGGCCTGGGTAAGATACTCTGTCAGTGGGTCAGTGCAGGCTTGATGGGCTGAATGGCCTCCTGCCCTGTGGGGGTTCAATGATTCTATTATTTTGTACAGATCAGGATCCCTTTACCCAAGGATGATGTCCATTGGTTGGTTTGTCTATTGGCTGGGTCTTCATGCGACTGAATATGATTCTTGGCCCATGGATCTTTGGACGGGATATCCCATGGGCTTGTGGGATCTGGAATGGAGGAGTTGCTTCTTTTCTGTCTCAGTCACTGCTCTGCCTCATCCTTTCCATTCAGCGTAAATTCACACACACATTTCTCTCTTAGGGGAAAGTGGGGAAATGATGGGAGGATTTCCAACCTGATTATCAGCTCATTCTGCAGCCAATAACCCCTGGAACTGGACTCGGGCCCGGAGCTTCTGGATCAGGTTGAGGGGCGTTGCCCACTGCACGTGATCTCCTGCCTCACCGTGTCGATGCTGGGACGCACAGCGCGATGCTGCTGACTGCATGGGTTGTCGCCATTTTGAATAATTGGGAGCAAGTTCCTCCCAGTCATTAATATCAATGCCGCCATGCTTCAAGGAGAGATTAGAGTGTTGTCAAAGAATTTTCTTTATCCTCCCCTGGAACGCTGACCATGTGAGATTTGAGAAAACAGGAGCTGGTCGGGGTGAGGTGTTTGGGCCGTGTGGACACAGCATCTGGTTAATCACAGGGGATTTTCCAGGGGTTTTGCAAGAATCCTTGTGGAATTGGCCCCAGTAAGGACACTGTGTTTGCTCAGTGGGCCCTCCATTGTATCTGGGGGATGTGGGGGAGACCTTGTTAATGGAATTTCTCTTGTGTATTTCAATGTCACTGATACACGTTCCAGAACAGGAGTGTGGTGACAACAGCTGCTCTGTGCCCTCTGACCTCTGTTGACCTGTGGAGGTCTTTGTTGTAAAACACTTGCTGGTGTAGTTTGTAGAAGACTAAGCTGGCTGAACTGATTGGCTGTTGGATCTCCTTGTCAATGGTGACCTTTTGAGAGAGGGAACTGCCATGGTATGGGAAGCACTTGGAATAGTTTCCAGGGCCACTCCTTTAAGATATATGGGAGATGGGAAATTGAGCTGTTTGGGTGTGGGTTGGGGGGGGGGGGGGGGGAGTGGGGGGGTGGGGGGGGGGGTTGGGGGGGGGGAGTTGGGGGGGGTGGCCATGGCACAGTGTTACTGTCGCTGGGAGACTCAGGTTAATGCTCTGGAGAACAGGGTTCAGATTCTACCACAGCAGCTGGTGAAATTTGACTTCAATAACAACAACTTGTAATGAAAAGTCTACTGGTGACCATGGAACCATTGTCGATTATCGAAAAAACCCATCTGGTTCACTATTGTCCTTTAGAGAAGGAAATCTGTCGTCCTTACCTGGTCTGACCGACATGTGACTCCAGAGCCACAGCAATGTGGTTGACTCTTAACTGCCCTTGGACTTTCGAACTGAACGGTTTTATTAGTGACAGACAGCATGGTTTTGTACGTGGGAGGTCATGTCTCCCTAATTTAATTGAGTTTTTTGAGGAGGTGACAAAAATGATTGACGAGGGAAGGGCTGTGGATGTTGTCTACATGGACTTTAGTAAAGCATTTGACAAGGTCCCTCATGGCAGGCTGGTGCAAAAGATTAAATCTCACGGGATCAGGAGTGAACTAGTTAGATGGATTCAGAACTGGCTTGACCATACAAGACAGAGGGTAGCGGTGGAAGGGTGTTTTTCTGAATGGAGGTCTGTAACTAATGGTGTTTCGTAGGGATCAGTGCTGGGACCTCTGCCGTTTGTAATATATATAAATGACTTGGAAGAAAACGTAGCTGGTCTGATTAGTAAGTTTGTGGATGATACTAAGATTGGCGGAGTTGCGGATAGTGATGAAGATTGTCAGAGAATACAGCAGGATGCAGATAGACTGGAAAATTGGGCGGAGAAATGGCAGATGGAATTTAATCTGGACAAATGTGAGGTGATGCATTTTGGTAGATCCAATTCAGGTGGGAGCTATAAAATAAATGGCAGAACCATCAGGAGCGCAGACACAGAGAGAGATCTGGGAGCACAGAGAGATCTGGGAGCACAGAGAGATCTGGGAGCACAGAGAGATCTGGGAGTACAGAGAGATCTGGGAGCACAGAGAGATCTGGGAGTACAGAGAGATCTGGGAGCACAGAGAGATCTGGGAGTACAGAGAGATCTGGGAGCACAGAGAGATCTGGGAGTACAGAGAGATCTGGGAGTACAGAGAGATCTGGGAGCACAGAGAGATCTGGGAGTACAGAGAGATCTGGGAGCACAGAGAGATCTGGGAGTACAGAGAGATCTGGGAGCACAGAGAGATCTGGGAGCACAGAGAGATCTGGGAGCACAGGTCCACAGATCCTTAAAAGTGGCAGCACAGGTGGGAAAGGTGGTGAAGGAAGCATACGGCACGCTCGCCTTCATCGGACGGGGCATCGAGTATAAAAGTTGGCAAATTATGTTACTGTTATATAAAACATTGGTTCGGCCACATTTGGAATACTGTGTCCAATTCTGGTCACCACATTACCAGAAGGACGTGGAGGCTTTGGAGAGAGTACAGAAAAGGTTTACCAGGATGTTGCCGGGTATGGAGGGTATTAGCTATGAGGAGAGATTGAATAAACTGGGATTGTTCTCTCTGGAAAGACGGAGGCTGAGAGGCGACCTGATAGAAGTTTATAAAATTATGAGGGGTGTGGATAGGGTGAACAGTTGGAAGCTTTTTCCCAGGGCAAAAATGACAATGACAAGGGGGCACAAGTTCAAGGTGAGGGGGGAAGGTTCAGTGGAGATGTGTGGGGGAAGGTTTTTAGACCGAGGGTGGTGGGGCCTGGAATGCGCTGCCCAGTGAGGGGGTTGAGGCAGTTACGTTAGCCACATTTAAGACTTATCTGGATAGACACATGAACAAATGGGGAACAGAGGGATATAGGCGGTTGGTCTAAATAGGACAACATGGTCGGTGCAGGCTTGAAGGGCCAAAGGGCCTGTTCCTGTGCTGTACGGTTCTTTGTTCTGACTGCCGAGTAAGTCACTCAGTTCAAGGGGCAATTAAAGCTCATACAGCACATCCCATAAAATTATTTTCCATAAATGAAGTAATTGGTGGATTGTGATGAAGATTCATCGACACCCAGATCAATCCAGACAGACTTCTGATCCGGATAAAGAATAAAGAGTTCCTGCCGTTATCCTCAACATTTTTCCCGTGTTTGCCTGGCTATGGCTGGGATGTCAGTGCGGCACCCCCTCAGCACTGACCCTCTGACAGTGCGGCACCCCCTCAGTACTGACCCTCTGACAGTGCAGCACTCCCTCAGCACTGACCCTCCAACAGTGCAGCACTCCCTCAGTACTGACCCTCTGACAGTGCGGCACCCCCTCAGCACTGACCCTCTGACAGTGCAGCACTCCCTCAGTACTGACCCTCTGACAGTGCGGCACTCCCTCAGTACTGACCCTCTGACAGTGCGGCACCCCCTCAGCACTGACCCTCCAACAGTGAAGCACTCCCTCAGCACTGACCCTCTGACAGTGCGGCACTCTCTCAGTACTGACCCTCTGACAGTGCAGCACTCCCTCAGCACTGACCCTCTGACAGTGCAGCACTCCCTCAGTACTGACCCTCTGACAGTGCGGCACCCCCTCAGCACTGACCCTCTGACAGTGCGGCACTCCCTCAGTACTGACCCTCTGACAGTGCGGCACCCCCTCAGCACTGACCCTCTGACAGTGCGGCACTCCCTCAGTACTGACCCTCTGACAGTGCGGCACCCCCTCAGCACTGACCCTCCAACAGTGCAGCACTCCCTCAGCACTGACCCTCTGACAGTGCGGCACCCCCTCAGCACTGACCCTCTGACAATGCGGCACTCCCTCAGCACTGACCCTCTGACAGTGCGGCACTCCCTCAGTACTGACCCTCTGACAGTGCGGCACTCCCTCAGCACTGACCCTCTGACAGTGCGGCACTCCCTCAGTACTGACCCTCTGACAGTGCGGCACTCCCTCAGCACTGACCCTCTGACAGTGCGGCACTCCCTCAGCACTGACCCTCTGACAGTGTGGCACTCCCTCAGCACTGACCCTCTGACAGTGCGGCACTCCCTCAGCACTGACCCTCTGACAGTGCGGCGAATCTCGGCTGCAGTTTAGGAATATGAGGATGGTTCTGTCTTGGGGACGTTGACTCGTTTCCTCTTGATTCCGATCAGTCAGATTTCTGAGGCGAGTGTTGCAGATTTTCGGTAAAGTTTGTGAAAAGTAGCTCTGTCTCATCACGAATCCACAGTCTGGCTCACAACAGCCTCTGGAACTGTCCTTCCCCACAAAGCATCGAGTCTGGAGATAAATTCACAGCTGAGTTGGATAGATTTCTGATTTCTGTGGGTTCTGACGATTTGAGATTGGAGAATAAATATTGTGTTGATGGAGTTCAGGTCCAGATCAGCCATGAATGCTGTTCCTGCCACAAGGGGCTGAATGGCCTCTGCTGTTGCTATCTGGATATTTCCCCGTGATGCTGTGTTCCATTGGTCTGTCTTTGTTGCCGTGTCTCTCGCTGCCATGTTCTGGTGTTCCTTGCTCCAATCGTTCTTTGGATCCCAATGAGCTATTTGCTTTAAAATGAAGATCAATCTCTTCCAATTGAGATCATGTCTACAAATGCAACCCTCCATGAACAGCAGGTCCACAGTGAACACATGAACTGACAGATCAAAGGACAGACTTGACTCTCACTCCAGCCTCTCACACCATTGGGACCTTCTATCCTGTTTAATTTGGCCGATACACAGGCTGACTCACTGGGGTTTGATGATTAGACAGACTGGCAGAACCAGCTCCAGTTTCTGTGAGGCTGGAAGGAGCCTTACAATCCAGCATCAATGTGTTTGGTTCAGAGGACAGTGAAGGCGGAGGGAGATCAAAGAACAAAGAACAGTACAGCACAGGAACAGGCCCTTCGGCCCTCCAAGCCTGCGCCAATCACGATGCCTGCCTAAACTAAAACCGTATGCGCTTACAGAGTCCGGATCCTTCCATTCCCATCCTATTCATGTATTTGTCTAGTTGCCCCTTAAATGCCGCTATCGTACCCGCTCCCACCATCTCCCCGGGCAGCGCGTCCCAGACACTCACCACCCTCTGTGTAGAACACTTGCCTCACACATCTCCTCTAAACTTTTCCCCAAGCACCTTAAACCCATGCCCCCCAGTACGTGACGTTTCTACCATAGGATCGGGAAGGGGTTCCCAAACAGGGCAGAGCAGATATAGAGCTGCTCCCATTGGTGGAAGGATTGGGAATCAGAAAGCCATGTGATTGGCGTAAGCAGCATTGGGGAGTGAGGAAATTCGCTGGACTCTGGGGCGGTTCCCGCAGATTGGAAAACAGCAAATGTGGCACCACTCTTTAAAAAAGGAGGTAGACAAAAGGCGGGTAACTATAGGCCGGTTAGCTTAACTTCTGTAGGAGGGAAAATGCTTGAATCTATCATCAAGGAAGAAATAGCGAGACATCTGGATATGAATTGTCCCATTGGTAAGACGCAGCATGGGTTCTACATAGAACATAGAACATTACAGCGCAGTACAGGCACTTCGGCCCTCGATGTTGGACAAGACACTGGCTCATTGGAAGAAGCCAGAGAGTGGTTGTGGAGGATTGCTTCTCTGAGTGGAGGCCTGTGACTAGTGGTGCGCCGCAGGGATCGGTGTTGGGTCCATTGTTGTTTCTCATCTATATCAATGATCTGGATGATAATGTGGTAAATTGGATCAGCAAGTTTGCTGATGATACAAAGATTGGAGGTGTAGTGGACAGTGAGGAAGGTTTTCAAAGCTTGCAGAGGGATTTGGACCAACTAAAAAAATGGGCTGAAAAATGGCAAATGGAATTTAACACAGACAAGTGTGAGATATCGCACTTTGGAAGGACAAACCAAAGAAGAACGTACAGGGTAAATGGTAGGACTCTGAAGAGTGCAGTTGAACAGAGGGATCTGGGAATACAGGTACAGAATTCCCTAAAAGTGACGTCACAGGTGGATAGGGTCGTAAAGAGTGCCTTTGGTACATTGGCCTTTATAAATCGGAGTATCGAGTATAAAAGTTGGAGTGTTATGGTAAGGTTATATAAGGCATTGGTGAGGCCGAATTTGGAGTATTGTGTACAGTTTTGGTCACCTAGTTACAGGAAGGATGTAAATAAGATTGAAAGAGTGCAGAGAAGGTTCACAAGGATGTTGCCGGGACTTGAGAAGCTGAGTTACAGAGAGAGATTGAATAGGTTGGGACTTTATTCCCTGGAGCGTAGAAGATTGAGGGGAGATTTGATAGAGGTGTATAAGATTTTGATGGGTATAGATAGAGTGAATGCAAGCAGGCTTTTTCCGCTGAGGCTAGGGGAGAAAAAAACCAGAGGGCATGGGTTAAGGGTGAAAGGAGAAAAGTTTAAAGGGAATATTAGGGGGGGCTTCTTCACGCAGAGAGTGGTGGGAGTGTGGAATGAGCTGCCGGATAAAGTGGTAAATGCGGGATCACTTTTAACATTTAAGAAAAACTTGGACGGGTTCATGGATGAGAGGGGTGTGGAGGGATATGGTCCAAGTGCAGGTCAGTGGGACTAGACATAAAAATGGTTCGGCACAGACAAGAAGGGCCAAAAGGCCTGTTTCTGAGCTGTAATTTTCTATGGTTCTATGGTTGCGCTGACCAGTGAAACCCATCTAAAGCCCATCTAACCTACACTATTCCAATATCATCCATATGTTTATCCAATGACCATTTAAATGCCCTTAATGTTGGCGAGTCCACTACTGTTGCAGGCAGGGCATTCCACGCCCTTACTACTCTCCGAGTAAAGAACCTACCTCTAACATCTGTCCTATATCTCTCACCCCTCAATTTAAAGCTATGTCCCCTCGTGTTAGCCATCACCATCCAAGGAAAAAGGCTCTCACTACCCACCCTATCTAATCCTCTGATCATCTTGTAAGCCTCTATTAAGTTCTTCTCTCTAACGAAAACAGTCTCAAGTCCCTCAGCCTTTCCTCATAAGACCTTCCCACCAGACCAGGCAACATCCTGGTAAATCTCCTCTGCACCCTTTCCAATGCTTCCACATCCTTCCTATAATGCGGCGACCAGAACTGTACGCAATACTCCAAGTGCGGCCGCACCAGAGTTTTGTACAGCTGCAACATGGGTTCATGAAGGGCAGGTCATGTTTGACTAATTTGGTGGAATTCTTTGAGAACATTACATGTGCAGTGGACAATGGGGAACCTGTGGATGTGGTGTATCTGGATTCCCAGAAGGTATTTGACAAGGTGCCGCACCAAAGACTGCTACATAAGATAAAGGTGCACAGTGTTACGGGTAATGTATTAGCATGGATAGAGGATTGGTTAACTAACAGAAAGCAAAGAGTGGGGGTAAATGGGTGTTTTTCTGGTTGGTGATCAGTGACTAGTGGTGTGTCTCAGGGATCAGTGTTGGGACCGCAATTGTTTACGATTTACATAGATGATTTGGAGTTGGGGACCAAGTGTAGTGTGTCAAAATTCGCAGATGACGCTAAGATGAGTGGCAGAGCAAAGTGTGCAGAGGACGCTGAAAGTCTGTAAAGGGATATAGATAGTCTAAGTGAGTGGGCGAGGGTCTGGCAGATGGAGAACAATGTTGGTAAATGTGAGGTCATCCATTTTGGTAGGAATAACAGCAAAATGGACTATTATTTAAATGGTAAAAAATTGCAGCATGCTGCTGTGCAGAGGGACCTGGGTGTCCTTGTGCAGGAATCTCAAGGAGTTGGTTTGCAGGTGCAGCAGGTAATTAAGAAGGCAAATGGAATTTTATCCTCCATTGCTAGAGGGACGGAGTTTAAAAACAGCGAGATTATGTTGCAGCTGTATAAGGTGCTGGTGAGGCCACACCTGGAGCACTGTGGACAGTTTTGGTCTCCTTACTTGAGAAAGGATATACTGGCACTGGAGAGGGTGCAGAGGAGATTCACTAGGTTGATTCCGGAGTTGAGAGGGTTGGCTTATGAGGAGAGACTGAGTAGACTGGGGCTATACTCATTGGAATTCAGAAGAATGAGGGGAGATCTTATAGAAACATATAAGATTATGAAGGGAATAGATAAGATAGAAGCAGGGAAGTTGTTTCCACTGGCGGGTGAAACTAGAACTAGGGGGCATGGCCTCAAAATAATGGGAAGCAGATTTAGGACTGAGTTGAGGAGGAACTTCTTCACATAAAGGGTTGTGAATCTGTGGAATTCCCTGCCCAGTGAAGCAGTTGAGGCTACCTCATTGAATGTTTTTAAGGCAAGGATAGGTAAATTTTTGAACAGTAAAGGGATTAAGAGTTATGGTGAGCGGGCGGGTAAGTGGAGCTGAGTTCACAGAAAGATCAGCCATGATCTTATTGAATGGCGGAGCAGGCTCGTGGGGCCAGATGGCCGACTCCTGCTCCTAGTTCTTATGTTCTTATGCCCCACCCCCCACCGCCTCCCAAATGCCTTCTGGAAATCCAGATACCCCACATCCACAGGTTCCCCATTGTCCACTGCACATGTAATGTTCTCAAAGAATTCCACCAAATTAGTCAAGCATGACCTGTCCTTCATGAACCCATGCTGCGTCTTACCAATGGGACAATTTATGTCCAGATGTCTCGCTATTTCTTCCTTGATGATAGATTCAAGCATTTTCCCTACTACAGAAGTTAAGCTAACCGGCCTATAGTTACCCGCCTTTTGTCTGCCTCCTTTTTTAAACAGTGGCGTCACATTTGCTGTTTTCCAATCTGCGGGAACCACCCCAGAGTCCAGCGAATTTTGGTAAATTACCACTAGTGCATTTGCTATTTCTCCCGCCATCTCTTTTAGGACCCTGGGATGCATTCCATCAGGACCAGGAGACTTGTCTACCTTTAGCCCCATTAACTTGCCCAACACTACCTCTTTCGTGATAATGATAGTTTCTAGGTTCTCACCGGCCATCGCCTTCCTGTCATCAGTTTTTGGCATGTTATTTGTGTCTTCCACTGTGAAGACCGACACAAAATACCTGTTCAATGCCTCAGCCATTTTCTCATTTCCAGTTATTACACCCCCTTCTCGTCCTCTAAAGGACCAATGTTTACTTTCGCCACTCTTTTTCGGTTTATATATTTGTAGAAACGTTTGCTATCTGTTTTTATATTCTGAGCTAGTTTAGTCTCATAATTTAACTTACTTTTCTTTAAAGCTTTTTTTGTGACTTTCTGCTGACCTTTAAAGATTTCCCAATCCTCTAGGTTCCCACTAATCTTTGCCACTTTGTATGCATTTTCTTTCAATTTGATCCCTCCTTTATTTCCTTAGATATCCATGGCTGATTATCTCTTTTTCTACAGTCCTTCCTTATCACTGGTATATACTTTTGCTGAGCACTGTGAAAGATCGCTTTGAAAGTCCTCCACTGTTCCTCAATTGTCCCACCATAAAGTTTTTGCTCCCAGTCTACCTTAGCCAACTCCTCCCTCATCCCATTGTAGTTTCCTTTGTTTAAGCACAAGACACTGGGATTGGATTTTACCTTCTCACGCTCCATTTGTATTTTAAATTCAACCATACTGTGATCGCTTCTTCTGAGAGGATCCCTAACTTTAAGATCATTAATTATTCCCGTCTCATTACACAGGACCAGATCTAGGATAGCTTGCTCCATTACACACTCTTCAAGGAAGCTATTGCGGATACATTCTATGAACTCCTCCTCAAGGCTGCCTTGACCAACCTGGTTTGACCAATTGATATGTAGATTAAAATCCCCCATGATAATTGCTGTACCAGTTTTACACGCATCAGTTATTTCTTGGTTTATTTCTCGCCCCACCGTGATGTCATTATTTGGTGGCCTATAGACTACGCCTATCAGTGACTTTTTCTCCTTACTATTTCTAATTTCCACCAAATGGATTCAACCGTTTTCTCCATAGGGGTGACTGTGGGAGTTGGGGTGTGGGGGTCAGGGGGTGTGGGGGTCAGGGGGTGTGGGGCTGATGGAGGTGGGGGTGTTTTGGGGTGGTGGGGGTGGGGTCTGGGGGGGAAGGGGGTGTGGGGGTCAGGGGGTGTGGGGCTGATGGAGGTGGAGGTGTTTTGGGGTGGTGGGGGTGGGGTCGGGGGAAGGGGGTGTGGGGATCAGGGGGTGTGGGGGTGATGGGGGTGTGGGAGTGATGGAGGTGGGGGTGTTTGGGGTGGTGGGGTCAGGGGGGGGGGTGATGGGGGTGTGGGGGTGATGGATGTGGGGGTGTTTTGGGGTGGTGGGGTCAGGGGGGGGCCATTGGGGGTGTGGGGGTGGCAGGGCCCCGGGCTGTCTCCTGTATCGGGCTGTCTGATTTGCGGGGGCAGGCAATGTGAGTTTCTCGCTCTGTCACCTGTCCGGTTCCAGGTTGCTGCAACTTGACAAACTGGGGAAGTGACTGGAGTTTTGAGAGAAGTTTCTCTATTAATTCCCAGCAGGATGTTGCTGCTATTCGCTGCCTGAATCACTGAATCTTTACAGCACACACTCCATTGGGTCATTTTACAAAGTGAACTCTTGCCAACAAACTCATTCCAAACATCTGTGATCACTAATTGCTGGAAAGATGAGATTAGACTCCAGAACAGTGAGGTAGATCGCAGCCACTCACAGGCCAGTACGCAACAGCAAATACATTCCAAACACAACCTCATCAGCTCAAAACCTTTTCCAAAGTCATCATGTTTCCTTCATTTATATATCCCCTGTCCTGTGCCATGACTCTGCATTAACCCCCACCTTGAAGAAAGACCCATTGCTGCTCTGTTAGTCAGGCTGTTGGTTCAGTTACATTGCAGTGATAGCAAATACAAACACCAAATGCCGGATAAACTCAGCATCTCGGGCAGTGTCTGTGGAGAGAGAAGCAGCCAAAACTCCCCGTCCTCGCAGGCGGCTGGGATTCTCCACAGCTGCTGAAAGTCAAAGAACAGAGAACAGAACAGCACAGAAACAAACCCTTCCGCCCCTCCAAGCCTGCACTGATCATGCTGCCCAACTGAACTAAAACCATCTGCACTTGTGGAGTCCGTACCTTCCATTCCCATCCTATTCATGTGTTCGTCTAGTTGCCCCTTAAATGCCGCTATCGTACCTGCTCCCACCCCCTCCCCGGGCAGTGCGTTCCAGACATTCACCACCCTCTGTGTAAAACACTTACCTCGCACACCTCCTCAGCGTCAATGGGTCTTCGGCTGGGATGCCAGCTTCTCCATTCTCATCCAGAACCGGTCCTGCCACAGACCAGAGCTGACATTCCCATTCCCAAGTTTCTGGCCAATGACCGACCATTTTCTGATTTCCTGTCAGATTTTCAGCATCCACAGGGTTTGTTGATCCTGAGACAGATTCCATTCTCTTCGCTGTGTCAAAATAGTAAAACAAAACACTTTGCATTCCGACAGCGCCTTTCAAACGCTCAGAGATGTGGCGAAGACTTTGCCAGTTAATGTGGTGATTGCGGAAGTGCAGTCACTGTTGAAACGGAGGAAGTGAAGCAGTCAGGTTATTCACAGTAAAATCCCCCACACAATGAAGGGGTAAATACTGGACAAGAATCAGGGGGCGTGCCCCTGTCCATCCTCACACAGTGAATGGAACATTTATAAACTCCACCTGAGACAGCAAACAGGACCATCATGTAACATCACATCTAAAAGATGGCATCACTGACAGTGCGGCACTCCCTCAGTACTGACCCTCTGACAGTGCGGCACTCCCTCAGCACTGACCCTCTGACAGTGCGGCACTCCCTCAGTACTGACCCTCTGACAGTGCGACGCTCCCTCAGTACTGACCCTCTGACAGTGCAGCACTCCCTCAGTACTGACCCTCTGACAGTGCGGCACTCCCTCAGCACTGACCCTCTGACAGTGCGGCACTCCCTCAGCACTGACCCTCTGACAGTGCGGCACTCCCTCAGCACTGACCCTCTGACAGTGCGGCACTCCCTCAGCACTGACCCTCTGACAGTGCAGCACTCCCTCAGTACTGACCCTCTGACAGTGCGGTACTCTCTCAGTACTGACCCTCTGACAGTGCAACACTCCCTCAGTACTGACCCTCTGACAGTGCGGCACTCCCTCAGCACTGACCCTCTGACAGTGCATTTTTTAAAAAGAAACTCTCCCCCGTCACCTCTCTGTTTCTTTTCCCGATTCTCTCCAATCTGTGTCCCTCTGGTTACCCGCCCTCCTGTTTTTGGAAACACTTTCTCCTCAGTTACTCCATCAAACTCTTCCTGATTCGGAACGCCTCGATTAAATCTCCTCCTTAACCTGCTCTGCTCTCAGGAGAACAATTGCAGCTTCTAAATGTTTACAGTGATGAAGGAACAGGTCGGTGTGGATTGAGACAGTGAGTGCGGATCGAGAAAGGGAGGTGAAAGACAGAGACTGATTGAACAGGGAGGGGAAATCTCTTCACACAGAGAGAGAGAGAGAGAGTGCGCAGGATGGTGGAATTCACCCCCAGGGTCAGAGCTAGACTGAAGCTGCAAACAGAGGGGGTGATATTGGAAAGGGAGGTGAACAGGAAGTGGGAGCAGGTGGGGAAATGTGATCAGAATTATTTGCTGATTTGAACGATGAGGGTGAGAATGGGCTGGATGGGCTGAATGGCCTGTTGTTTAATTCCACTCTGTATGAATTCCCGAAACCTGGTCATCCATGTTCAAGACTAAGTTTCCATTCATTCCGGTCCAATCAGCATCTCACGTTGTGAACACTTCCTGCAATAAAAATGTTCTCCATTTCTGAGGTTGATGGCTGTTCCCGAGGGGCTCCTGACGTCGGAACGTGTTCGGAGAGACATTCCGAAACAATCACCCTCACAATCTGCACCTCCCAGAGCTTCCCTGGACTGAGTGAAGGCTCCTGCCTCTAACTCCCAGCTCGCTGCCCTGGCGTGCTGGAACCTGTCTCCGTCCTGGGTACAGCATCCACAGGGTGTGCTGCCTGCCATGAATCAGTGTCAATCAACCCAACACAATCCTGGCAGCAGCGATAGATCAGGAACCAAGTTAATGAGCATTCTGGCACTGGGTTACTTAGCAACAACAGTAACAGAGAGCAAATATTCCAAATGGGAACGAGGTCAGAACCAAGCTTCATTCGTCAAAACTATCCCCAAGGTTCTGGGTCTCCCTGACATTCCGTTCCGTTCAGTTCACTAAACCTGAGCAGTAACAGCTGGAGCCGAGACATCCCCTGACAGTCACCCACAAAGCAAGCTGGTTCATCGAGTTCACAGTTGGATTGGACAGTCAGATTGCCCATATCAATCCTGGATGAAGCAGGCAGGCTTCTGTGTCTCCCAACCCTCCAACATCACTGCACCAACAAGTGTGTTATAACGGAGAGTCTTATACTGGGGTGAGAGAGAGAGAGAAAGAGAGAGAGAGAAAGATCGAGAGAAATAGAGAGCGAGGGAAAGATCGAGAGAAAGAAAGAGAGAAAGAGAGAGCGAGAGAAAGATCGAGAGAGAGGGGGGTTCAACAGTGAGAGCGCAAGAGAGAGGGATACAATAGAAAGAGAAAGAGGGGTACAGTAGGGAGAGAGAGAGAGGCGTACAACAGAAAGAGAGAGAAAGAGGGGTACACTAAAGAGTGAGAAAGGGAGCAAGAGAAAGAGAGAGAGTAGTGAGGTGTAATAGAGAGCGAGACGGGTAAATCAGAGAGTTGGTGTTGACAAAGCCCCAGGAAAAGAGGGAAAGGCCAATGTTAGTGGGCAGTGGGAGGTCAGAAATGCCAGTTCCCAGCAGGCTCTGGGGTTGGTGTTTGTTCTGGACACTTGAATCTTGTGTTGGTGCCTCTGACTGGAGAATGGCCACATAGGAAGAGTTTGTTGATTGTACAATCCTCCGACGGGGAAATAGCTCAGTGACTCTTAATGAGTCTCTTAATGAGGTGGGGGAACTCGGGGCCACAGTTTGAGGATAAGGCGTAAACCTTTTAGAACTGAGGTGCGGAGAAATTTCTTCACCCAGAGGATGGTGAATGTGTAGAATTCACGACCACAGAATGCAGTTGAGGCCAAAATGTTTGATTTTGAGATGAATTTAGATATAGCTATTGGGGCTAAAGGGATCAAAGGTAATTCGGGGCGGGGGGGGGGGGGGGAGGGGAGGGGGGATCAGGATATTGAATTTAATGATCAGCCATGATCAAAATGAATGATGGAGCAGGTTCGAAGGGCCGAATGGCCTCCTCCTGCTTCTAGTTTCTATGTTTCTATGAGTACTTTGTATCGGTATTCACCAAGGAGAAGGACATGACGGATGTTGGGGTCAGGGATGGGTGTGTGAACGCTCCAGAGAATGTCGATATATCGAAGCAGGAAGTGTTGAGTATCTTAAATTGCATTCAGCTGGACAAGTCCCTGGGCCAGATGGGATCAATCCCAGGTTACTGCAGGAGGCAAGGAGAGAAATAGCTGGGGCCTTAACAGATATCTTCACATTCTCTTTGACCACAGGTGAGGTTCCAGAGGACTGGAATATATCCAATGTTGTTCCCTTGTTTAAGAAAGGAAGCAGGGATAATCCAGGAAATTATAGGCCGGTGAGCCTGACGTCATTGGTGGGGAAGCTTTTGGAGAAGATACTGAGAGACAGGATCGATGCACATTTGGAAGAAAATGGGCTAGTTAGTGACAGGCAGCATGGTTTTGTACGGGGAAGGTCATGTCTCACCAACTTGATTGAGTTTTTTGAAGAGGTGACAAAGATAATTGATGAGGGAAGGGCTGTGGATGTAGTTTATATGGACTTTAGTAAAGCATTTGACAAAGTCCCACATGGCAGTCTGGTACAAAAACTAAAATCACAGGATATTCGGGGTGGGCTGGCGAGATGGATACAGAACTGGCTGGGTTATAGAAGACAGAGAGTAGCGGTGAAAGGGTGTTTTTCAGAATGGAGATCTGTAGCTAGTGGTGTTCCGCAGGGATCAGCGCTGGGACCTCTGTTGTTTGTAGTATATATAAATGATCTGGAGGAAAATGTGGGTGGTCTGATTAGTAAGTTTGCGGATGGCACGAAGATTGGTGGAGTTGCTGATAGTGCCGGGGATTGTCAGAGGATACAACAGGATAGAGATAGATTGGAGACTTGGGCACGGAAATGGCAGATGGAGTTTAATCCAGATAAATGCGAGGTGATGCATTTTGGAGGATTAAATTTAGGTGTGAATTATACTGTAAATGGCAGAACCCTGAGGAACATTAACATACAGAGGGATCTGGACGGCAGGTCCACAGTTCCCTCGAAGTGGCAACACAGGTGGCCAAGGTGATTAAGAAGGCATATGGCATGCTTGCTTTCATCAGCCAGGGCATTGAGAACAAGAGTTGGGAAATCATGGCCACGATTCTCCCAAAAATGCTGAATTGCTGGGAAAACCGTTCTAAATCCCGACTGTTTTCTCAGTGCAGCTTCTCAGCTGAATCTCCGCACTCTGTGCACTGCAGAGGTCCCAGTCGTGAATCTGATTAAAAACCCAGGAGGGCGGGGCCTATTCGCGCCAACATTTGACAGGTCTGGAACTCTGCACATGCGCAGTGGCCCCGATCTGCCAGCCTGCGGTTTGGTGGACAGCTCCATCGCTGGCCAGCCCGGGACCCACTGTGCTGCCCCTCCAGCCCCCTCCACGGCCTGATTGTGGCCCCCACAACAATTCCCGGGCCAGCCCTGACCCCCCCCCATCCTGGAGCGCCCCAATGCACAAGCCCCACTCCCCTGAGCAGTGGTGATCCCCTCAACCCCCCTCACCCCAGCAGACCCCTTCCCCGCTGACCTCCTCCCCTCCCAGCAGGCCCACCCCAGCAGACCACCGCCCCCCCCCCCCCCCCCCCAGCCCACCAGCCTCCCTCCGTCCCAAACCAATCCCCATGCAGAGTAGCAGCGGGACCCCCCCCACATCCCCACCGCCTCTAGGCCCCGCCCCCTTGGCACTGCCCAATGCCCGGTGGGCAGTGCCAAGGTGCCCCCTGGACATGGACACTTTGCCCCTTGGGCACTGCCAGGGTGCCCATGCCCCACCCGACCCCCTGGGGGGCCCCGATTGCCCCCCTTCATTCCGGCGGGGTCTCCTGCTAATTCCCTGCACATGGGAAGCTAGTCTGAGCCCCGCCAGAGTGAAGAACTCCTGACTGGGTGGGAGATGCTATCGGGATCGGTAAGTTCCTGATAATTACATTGAAAAAACATTTAAAACATATTAAAAACAGATTCAAATCACTGACCTCTCTTCCCGCCGGTTTCCAGCGCGGTCCCGACTGCGACTGTTCTCTGGCTCTGGGAGATGTGCATGCATTCCCGGCACATGGGCAAATCCGGGAACAAGGCCGGCGACGCACATTCCCGGACCGCAACCCACCAGAAAAGTAGTCGGTCGTGATGAGAAAATCGCAGCCCATGTTGCAGCTATATAAAACCATGGTTAGGCCGCATTTGGGATATTGCGTGTAGATCTGGTCACCACACTGCCAGAAGGACGTGAAAGCTTTGGAGAGAGTGCAAAGAAGGTTCACCAGGATGTTGCCTGGTCTCGAGGGTGTTGACTATGAGGAGAGGTTGAATAAACTCGGATTGTTTTCACTGGAAAAATGGAGGCTGAGGGGAGACCTGATAGAGGTCTACAAAATGATGAGAGGCACAGACAGGGTGGATAGTCAGAGGCTTTTTCCCCGGGTGGAAGTGTCAATTACAAGGGGGCACATGTTCAAGGTGAGAGGGGGAAAGTTTAAGGGAGATGTGCGGGGGAAGTTTTTCACGCAGAGGGGGGTGGGTGCCTGGAACGCGCTGCCAGAGGAGGTGGTGGAAGCAGGAACATTAACAACATTTAAGAGTCATCTGGATGGGTCCATGAATAGGGAGGGAATAGAGGGATACGGACCGAGTCAGGGCAGGAGGGTTTTTTAGCTTAGTTGGGGCATCATAATTGGCACAGGCTTGGAGGGCCGAAGGGCCTGTTCCTGTGCTGTACTGTTCTCTGTTCTTTGATCTTGGTCTGAAGAAAGGAAGAGGGAAAAGTGAAACATCACAAAACTGGGGGTCAGGTGACCTGGAGGGGAGCGCTGTTCAAGAGAATGTGTCCCAAGGAGTGGGGGGAATAGGGAGGGGGATAGCGATAAGGAGGCCCAAAAAAAGAAGATCCCAAACTAGGCAGTGGGGAAGAAACAGGTCCCAGAAGACAGTTAGTCCCAGGGAAAGGACAAGGACAGAGATGAGGAAACACATTCCAGAGAGAGAGGAGCAGAACAAATGACTCCGAGTTACAGAGAGAAAGCTGGAGGGAACATACTTGAAGCAAAGTGAGCTTGAGATAAGACAGAAGATCTGAGGAGGCAACTGAAGGTATGTGACTCCTTACCACAGCCTTTGGGTGAGTGGGGTTCTGTATGGCTTGGCTGACTATATCTGTAAGTGTGCTCAGAAGGTGAAGCTTCAGTGCTTGTGAAGATCCAGGGGAAAGCAATGTCAGAAGGAGAGATTGAACCCTGGAGGTGGATCCTTGTTGGTGATGTCTGAGTGAAAGTGTTGTTTGGAAGTGAATTCCGAGGTGGGTTTGAGTGTGGAGATTGGAAACCCTCATGAGAAAGGCAGAGCTTCAGTGAGATCAGTTGCCTCGTGGTGGAACAAGCGTCAGGCGGCGGGGCGGGGCGGGGGAGTTGATGGGAAATCCGTGGAATCTGCTTTGGTGATATCTGTCACTCATTTTGGGAAGTGGTGTATTCACTTAATATTCACCTGTACTGTGTACGCACCCAGAGTATAGAACAGATATTGTAAAGTGTGTTAACTTTACGAGTGTGTAAGTATCTGTAAAGGGATTGCTGGGGTGAAGGATTTGAATGGTATATTGGGTTTTCTCTGGAGATCTTTCTGAAGTTTTTGTTGAGTGTAATGTTGTCCATTTTTATAGTTTAGTAAACATTTTATTCTGGGTGTTAAGAATTCACAAGCAGACTCCTGTGAATATGTTCAGTAACTGTTAGGATCCATCAAGCCGGGTTTCACTCTGGGGTTTAACTTGTCCGGTATTAACACCAGCTGGGGAATGGTGGGGGAGCCGGGGTCAGGATGGTAACAAGGTGAGGGATCTCACAAGTTACAAAATGCTGAATTTCCGTGAATCCGTAAATCTGGCGTTATTCTGCATCGGAACCGGATTCGCTGTGAAATATGTTCCACAGACTGAAATTCACACATGGGGCTTTGGCTGTTACTGAGACTCTTTGCGGAGTAGAAGCTGTCACAATGGATATTTAACATCTTTGACTAAACTGAGAGAGTTCGCAGATAAAGTCCAGGTGGAAATGAGAGGGATTTAGAAAGGATGATGTGATTAAATTATTTACCCAGCATTTAGAATCAAAAGGAGGGAAAGCTGGAATTGATGCATCATAGCTAGAACTCGCTCAAATTCAGTTAGAAATGGAGCAACTTGAGACAGAGACAGAGAGAGAGAGAGAGAGAGAGAAAGAGACAGAGAGAGAGAGAGAGAGAGAGAATGAGACAGAGAGAGAGAGTGAGACAGAGAGAGAGAGAGAGACAGAGAGAGAGAAACAGAGAGAAAAACAGAGAGAGAGAGACAGAGAGAGAGAAAGAGAGAGACAGAGAGAGACAGAAAGAGAGAAAGAGAGACAGAGAGAGAGAGAAACAGAGAGAGAAACAGAGAGAGAAACAGAGAGAGAGAAAGAGAGAGACAGAAAGAGAGAAAGAGAGAGAGGGAGAGAGAGAGAAACAAGAGAACCAGAGAGAGAGAGAAAGACAGAAAGAGAGAGAGAGAGACAGAGACAGAGAGACAGAGACAGAGAGTAACAGAGAGAGAGAGAGAAAAAGAGAGAGAGAAAAAGCAGAGAGACAGAGAAAGAGGCAAAGAGAGAGTGAGACAGAGAATCAGAGAAAGTGTGAGAGAGTGAGCGAGAGAGAGAGACAGAGTGAGAGAGAAACAGAGAGAGAGTGAGTTAGAGAGACAGAGAGAGAGAGTGAGAGAGTGAGCGAGAGAGAGACAGAGAATCAGAGAGAGAGTGAACGAGAGAGACAGAGAGAGATTAACAGAGAGAGAGAGAGAAAGTGAGTGAGTGAGAGAGAGAGACAGAGAATCAGAGAGAGAGAGTGAGAGAGAGAGACAGAGAGCGAGAGAGAGAGAAACAAAGAGACAAAGAGAGAGTAAGAGAATCAGAGAGAGAGTGAAAGAGTGAGAGAGAAACAGAGGAGAGAGAGAGAAAAACAGAGAGACAAAGAGAGAGGCAAAGAGAGAGTGAGACAGAGAATCAGAGAAAGTGTGAGAGAGAGACAGAGTGAGAGAGAAACAGAGAGAGAGAGAGACAGAGAGAGAAATATAACAGAGAGTCACTTACTTTTGATAGAGAAAAAATAAGTCAGACCATTTTCAAAATGATGAAAATGTCGGAACATCGGGGGGAGCAGAGATGTTTAGAGGACTAAGTGCAAAAATCACTAAAAGCTAAAGAAGTGTAATAACCTCGGAAACCCGATGGAAAGGAACATCGTTTATTCCAGAATGCAAAGTAAATCCATTACCATGGTGTACAGACACACTGGTCACTGCCTGGGACTACTATTCAGCAGGCCCAGTCCTGGGCCTGCCTTATGAAAGTGCAGGCTACTGCCCGTTACCTGGGGAACTCATTCTCAATCAGTCCCACAGGGAGATCAATCAGTGATTCCCCAGGGGCATTGTGGGGGTTATCACAACAGCTACAAGTTAAATCAAAAAGGAAAATAGAAATTTAGATTCATAAAGCTTTACAGCAAAGCAAGAAGCCATTTGGCCCATTGTGTCAGTGCTGGCTCTTTGGAAGATCTATCCTATCAGTCCTCCCCTCACTCCTGCACTCCCCCCCACTCCGCCGCCCCGCTCCTTCCCAATATCCTTTACCAACTTTTCTCCATCAACTAATTCTCCACTTTCCCTTTTGAAAGTTCCTGTTGAATCTGCTTCCGCCGCCCTTTCAGGCAGCGCCTTCCAGATCACAACAACCCGCCGTGTAAAAATATTCTCCACATTTCCCCCCTGCTTCTTTTCCCAATTCTCTCCAATCTGTGTCCCTCTGGTTAACCCCCGCCCCCCCTCCACAGGAAATACTTTCTCCTCATTTACTCCATCAACACCCTTCCTGATGCGGAATGCCTCAATTCACTGTCTCCGCTCTGAGGAGAACAATCCCAGTCTCTCCAGCCTCTCCACATGAACTGAAGTCCCTCATCCCTCGGAACATTCTAGTAAATCTCCTCCACCCCTCTCTAAGGCCTTGACATCCTTCGTAAAGTGTGGGGCCCAGAGTTGAATACAACACTCTCGCTGGAGCTTAACCAGGGATTTATAAAGGGTTTCATTTAACTTGCTTCATTTTTACCTCATTCCTCTATTAATAACATCAAAGATTCCAAATTAATTACAAAAGAAAATCCTTTTCAATTATTCCCCAGAACCACAAAACCCCGAGGCCCCCCACCAGAAAGTGCAGTCTCCACACAGACAGCATTTGATAAGGTTCCCCACGGTAAACTTTTGTAGAAAATACGGACACATGGGATTGAGGGTGATTGAGTGGTTTGGATCAGGAATTGGCTAGCTGTAAGAAAACAGAGGGTGGTGGTTGATGGGAAATATTCATCCTGGAGTTCAGTTACTAGTGGTGTACCGCAAGGATCTGTTTTGGGGCCACTGCTGTTTGTCATTTTTTATTAATGACCTGGATGAGGGCGTAGAAGGATGGGTTAGTAAATTTGCGGATGACACTAAAGTCGGTGGAGTTGTAGACAGTGCGGAGGGAAGTGGCAGGTTACAGAGGGACATAGATAAGCTGCAGAGCTGGGCTGAGAGGTGGCAAATGGAGTTTAATGCGGAAAAGTGCGAAGTGATTCACTTTGGAAGGAGTAACAGGAATACAGAGTACTGGGCTAATGGTAAGATACTTGGTAGTGTGAATGAACAGAGGGATCTGGGTGTCCATGTGCATAGATCCCTGAAAGTTGGTACCCAGGTTGATAGGGTTGTTAAGAAGGCGTACGGTGTGTTATCTTTTATTGGTAGAGGGATTGAGTTTCGGAGCCAGGAGATCATGTTGCAACTGTACAAAACTCTGGTGCGGCTGCATTTGGAGTATTGCGTACAGTTCTGGTCGCCGCATTATAGGAAGGATGTGGAAGTGTTGGAAAGGGTGCAGAGGAGATTTACCAGGATGTTGCCTGGTATGGTGGGAAAATCGTATGAGGAAAGGCTGAGGGGCTTGAGGTTGTTTTCGTTAGAGAGAAGGTTAAGAGGTGACTTAATAGAGGCATACAAGATGATCAGAGGATTAGATAGGGTGGATAGTGAGAGCCTTTTTCCTCGGATGGTGATGGCTAACACGAGGGGACATAGCTTTAAGTTGAGGGGTGAGAGATATAGGACAGATATTAGAGGTAGGTTCTTTACTCAGAGAGTAGTAAGGGCGTGGAATGCCCTGCCTGCAGCAGTAGTGGACTCGCCAACATTAAGAGCATTCAAATGGTTATTGGATAAACATATGGATGATTTTCGAATAGTGTAGATTGGAGGGGCTTTAGATTGGTTCCACTGGTCGGCGCAACATTGAGGGCCGAAGGGCCTGTACTGCGCTGTAATGTTCTATGTTCTATGACAGTGACCCGAGGCTGGAATTGAACCTGTGTCCCTGTGCATTGATGTTACAGTTTCTATAAGGCTCTTGCCTGGAGTAACGGTCTTCATTCCACACCTCAGGGATGAGGTCGGGGAGTGCGGGTGCCCTGGAATGCTGCTGGGTTTAAAAGGATAGCATTATGAGGAGCAGGCTCGAGATTAGAGGATTGAGGGTGGATCTAATTGGGTGTTTAAGATGATTAAAGGATTTGACAGAATAAATAGAGAGAAAATGTTTCCTCTGGTCGGGGTGGGAGGAGGGGGGGTGCGGAGTGGGGGGGGGGTGGGTAGGGGGCTGGGGGGGGAGTAGGGGTGGGGGTGGGGGGGTGGGGAGTACGGGTGGGGGTGGGGGGTGGGGAGTAGGGGTGGGGGTGGGGGGTGGGGAGTAGTGGTGAGGGGAAGGGGGTGGGGAGTAGAATATAGAACATAGAACAGTACAGCACAGAACAGGCCCTTCGGCCCACAATGTTGTGCCGAGCTTTGTCCGAAACCAAGATCAAGCTATCCCACTCCCTATCATCCTGGTGTGCTCCATGTGCCTATCCAATGACCGCTTGAAAGTTCCTAAAGTGTCTGACTCCACTATCACAGCGGGCAGTCCATTCCACACCCCAACCACTCTCTGCGTAAAGAACCTACCTCTGATATCCTTCCTATATCTCCCACCATGAACCTTATAGTCATGCCCCCTAGTAACAGCTCCATCCACCCGAGGAAATAGTCTCTGAAATGGGATGGGGGTGGGTGGGGGGTGCAGAGTAGGGGTGGGGGGAGGAGGTGGGGGTGAGGAGTAGGGATGGAGGTGGGTGGGGGGGTGAGGAGTAGGGATGGAGGTGGGTGGGGGGGTGAGGAGTAGGGATGGAGGTGGGTGGGGGGTGAGGAGTAGGGATGGAGGTGGGTGGGGGAGTGAGGAGTAGGGATGGAGGTGGGTGGGGGGGTGAGGTGTAGGGAGTAGGGTGGGTGGGTAATGGTTGGGGGCGAGTCTGAAACAAGGGGGTAGAATCTTCAATGAGAACCAGGCCGTTCAAGGCCGTCATTGGAGAAATGTTGGAAATCGCAAACTCTCTCTTGTCAAAAGCAGTTAATTATTTTTGGTGATTAATTAACATCGAATCTCAATGGAATACTGACCTCAATTTTAACATCAGCCGCTAATGAGATCTGGATGGGAATCACAGACATTCCAGCATCTTTGATTCAATAAATAGATTGCAGGAGCAAAGCTTCCTTCACCCAGGCCCCAGCGACAGAATCATCTCCAATCGCGGGGAGCGGATTTTAGCAAAAGTATCAAGGATTTGGAATGGGGGTGAAGGAGATTTATTAAACTGCACGAGGAGTTCAGGAAAGTGGAGGCTGTACAGAAATGACTGAAGGCACCTCAAAGACCTCTTTAAAACTCTGAAGGGGTTTGTTCGGGCAGAGAGATAAATGTCTTAACGTTGTGGGCGAGACCATAACTTGTGCATCAAAAATATCCCCAATTAATCCAATCGGGAATTCAGGAGAAAATTCTTCGGAGAGTGGGGAGAATGTGGAACTCACTCCCACAGGGAGTGGGGAGAATGTGGGATTCACTCCTACAGAGAGTGGGGAGAACAGGGAAGTCACTCCCGCAGGGAATGGGGAGAATGTGGGACTCGCTCCCTCAGGGAGTGGGGAGAATGTGGGACTCGCTCCCACAGGGAATGGGGAGAATGTGGGACTCGCTCCCTCAGGGAGTGGGGAGAATGTGGGACTCGCTCCCATGGGGAGGAGGGAGAATGTGCGACTCGCTCCCTCAGGGAGTGGGGAGAATGTGGGACTCGCTGCCACGGGGAGTGGGGAGAATGTGGGACTCGCTCCCATGGGGAGTGGGGAGAATGTGGGACTCGCTTCCACGGGGAGTGGGGAGAATGTGAGACTCGCTCCCACGGGGAGCGGGGAGAATGTGGGACTCGCTCCCACGGGGAGCGGGGAGAATGTGGGACTCGCTCCCACGGGGGGGGATTGAGGTGAATAACATTGATACATTGAAAGAGAAGCTGGATAAACATGAGGGAGAGGGGAATACTGGGGTTAGCTGAAGTGGGAATGGGAGGAGGCCCAGCTCGGAAACTCCAAGGTGTTTTGGGACGTTAGCCTCGACCCTAAGTTTTACAGGGCGGCACGGTAGCACAGTGGTTAGCACTGCTGCTTCACAGCTCCAGGGTCCTGGGTTCGATTCCCGGCTCGGGTCACTGTCTGTGTGGAGTTTGCACATTCTCCTCGTGTCTGCGTGGGTTTCCTCCGGGTGCTCCGGTTTCCTCCCACAGTCCAAAGATGTGCGGGTTAGGTTGATTGGCCAGGTTAAAAATTGCCCCTTAGAGTCCTGGGATGTGTAGGTTAGAGGGATTAGCGGGTAAAATATGTGGGGGTAGGGCCTGGGTGGGATTGTGGTCGGTGCAGACTCGATGGGCCGAATGGCCTCCTTCTGCACTGTAGGGTTTCTATGATTTGATTTTGGCATCAGGGTTAACATAAGGTGTTTCACCTCCAGGTATGATTCCAGTGACCCACTGGGAAACTTTTATCAAATAATGTTTATTTCCGATCACAGCTAAAATATAACAAAAAGAATGAGCATAACTTTGACCAATTACAAGATTTAAACACGACACAGTGTAACTCTTAACAGCTAGCTTTCTCTGTTGTTCCAATTTGAAGCAATACTTCACAGATGTACACCCTTCTTCAGAATTGGTCAGCGCTAAAGCAAGTATGTCGACATGATGCTCGATGCTTTTAATACCTATGGATAGAAATCCAACAGCAGTTTTCAGAGAAGGGTATATCCTCAAGATCGCAAACGGAAAAGTAAATCGAGTCTCTCGCAGCTTCCAGAACAGCAACACCCAGACAGCAGAATCTCCAACTCTGGAGCTCTGTATGAAAACCTAGCTGTCCCCAGTCATATGACCCGACCTGTCACTCATCCCAATCAAGCTCTACTCTGCAATCCCAGGGGAAAACTAAAACGACAGAACACTGCATTAGATCAGACTCCAAACAAACGTGATGGCCCGAATTTTACCGCCACGCCCGCCACGGGAATCGGAGCGGGTGAGGGGTGGAACATAGAAAGGTCCGTAGAACCCAGGTGGGATTTTACGGTTTCAGGATGAGTGAGGCCATAAAATCCCGTCAGCTGTCAATTATACTGCTTCAGTGACAATAGAGAATACCGGCTGCAGACAAAATGGCTCCGATAAAATGCCAGGGACTGCATGAAACATCCTGCAGAGTAACATGGTTAAAATACATTTCTTATATACACAGAGCGGCCACAATATGGTCTTGTATATTACTGCTTCATGTTGATATGACAGTAACTGCCTTGAGTGAGGGATTTGAAATAGATACCTTCAGAAGTTGCACTGGGGTCAGGCGAGGCTGTGGGATAGCCGCTATACTATTTACAATCTACCTGTCAGTGGCTATTTCATCTCATCAGAGATCAGCTGCCCTCCGGTGTGTGAAAAACTCTTTAATCTCAGTCGCCTCCGCGCCAAAACTAAACTCCCCACCATAGACATACATGATCTACAGTATGGAGATGATTACAGTGTCGTTGCCCACTCTGCACCAGATTTGCAAGTCACTTTTGATCTCTTTAATTCTGCATACAAGAGATTCATCCTGTCCTTAAATGTTGCTGAAACTGAACGTGTTTATCAACCCACACCCAAACAGCTCAATTTCCCATCTCCCATATATCTTAAAGGAGTGGCCCTGGAAACTATTCCGAGTGCTTCCCATACCATGGCAGTTCCCTCTCTCAAAAGGTCACCATTGACAAGGAGATCCAACAGCCAATCAGTTCAGCCAGCTTAGTCTTCTACAAACTACACCAGCAAGTATTACACACACTTGTCAAACACCTCACCCCCACCAGCTCCTGTTTTCTCAAATCACATATGTCAGAATCAGAGAATCAGAGAGTGCAGAAGAGGCCCTTCGGCCCATCAGGCCTGCATCAACACATTAGAAACACCTGAACTCCCACCTAATCCCAGCTGCCAGTCCTTGGCCCAGAGCCCTGAATGTGATGATGAGCCAAGTGCTCATCCAGGTACTTTTTAAAGGATGTGAGGCATCCCGCCCCCACCACCCTCCCAGGCAGCGCATTCCAGACCCTCACCACCCTCTGGGGAAAAATGTTTTTCCTCACATCCCCCCTAAACCTCCTGCCCCTCACCTTGAACCTGTGTCGCCCTCGTGACTGACCTTCAACTAAGGGGAACAGCTGCTCCTTATCCACTCTGTCCATGTCCCTCATAATCTTGTACACCTCGATCAGGTCGCCCCTCAGTCTTCTCTGCTCCAGAGAAAACAACCCAAGCCTATCCAACCTCTCTTCATAACTTCAATGTTCCATCCCAGGCAGCATCCTGGTGAATCTCCTCTGCATCCCCTCCAGTGCAATCACATCCTTCCTATAATGTGGTGACCAGAACTGCACACAGTGCTCCAGCTGTGGCCTCACCAGAGTTCTAAAGAGCTCCATCATGACCTCTCTGCTTTTGTAATCTATGCCTCAATTGATAAAGGCAAGTGTCCCATTTGCCTTTTTCACCACCCTACTAACATGCCCTTCCGCCTTCAGAGATCTGTGGACAAACACGCCAAGGTCCCTTTGTTCCACAGAACTTCCTCGTGTCCTCCCATTCATTGAATACTTCCTTGTCAAATTACTCCTTCCAAAGTGCATCACCTCACACTTTTCAGGGTTAAATTCCATCTGCCACTTATCTGCCCATTTGCCCATTCCGTCTATATCTTCCTGTAGCCCAAGACACTCCGCCTCACTGTTACCCACCCGGCCAATCTGTGTGTCATCCGCAAACTTACTAATCCCACCCCCCACATAGTCATCAATGTCATTTATATAAATGCTGAATAATAGGGGGCCCAACACAGATCCCTGTGGTACGCCACTGATCACTGGCTTCCAGTCACTAAAGCAGCCTTCTGTCATCACCCTCTGTCTCCTACAACTGAGCCAATTTTGAATCCACTTTATCAAATTATCCTGTATCCCATGTGAATTTACCTTCTTTACAAATCTCCCATGTGGAACCTTGTCAAAGGCTTTGCTGAAATCCATATAAATTACATCGACTGCACTACAGATTATTAGTTGAATGGGTGTAAATTGAGAGAGGTGGATATTCAGTGAGACCTTGGTGTCCTCGTGCATCAGTCGCTGAAAGTAAGCGCGCAGGTACAGCAGGCGGTAAAGAAGGCAAATGGTACGTTGGCCTCATAGCGAGAGGATTTGAGTATAGGGATAGGGATGTTTTGCTGCAACTGTATAGGGTGTTGGTGAGGCCACACCTGGAGTATTGTGCGCAGTTTTGGTCTCCTTATCTGAGGCAGGATGTCCTTGCTATAGAGGGAGTACAGCGCGGGTTTACCAGGCTGATTCCTGGGATGGCAGGTCTGTCACGTGTGGAGAGACTAAATCGGTTAGGATTATATTCACTGGAGTTTAAAAGAGTGAGAGGGGATCTCATAGAAACTTATAAAATTCTAACAGGGTTAGACAGGGTAGATTCAGAAAGAATGTTCCTGATGGTGGGGGAGTCCAGAACTAGGGGTCATAGTTTGAGGATAAGGGGTAAACCTTTTAGAACTGAGGCGAGGAGAAATTTCTTCACCCAGAGGGTGGTGAATGTGTGGAATTCACTCCCACAGGAAGTAGTTGAGGCCAAAACATTGTCTGATTTCAAGAAGAAATTAGATATAGCCCTGGGGGCTAAAGGGATCGAGGGATATGGGGGAAGGGGGGATCAGGATATTGAATTCGATGATCAGCCATGATCAAAATGAATGGCGGAGCAGGCTCGAAGGGCCGAATGGCCTCCTCCTGCTTCTAGTTTCTATGTTTACCCTCGTCCACACACCTGGTCACCTCCTCAAAAAATTCAATCAAATTTGTTAGGCGTGACCTCCCTCTGACGAAGCCACGCTGACTCTCCCTGATCAAGCTTTGCCTCTCCAAGGGGAGATAGATGCTCTCCTTCAGAAGTTTCTCCAATAGTTTCCCTACCACTGATGAGAGACTCATTGGTCTGTAGTTCCCTGATTTATCTCTACAACCCTTCTTAAATAGTGGAACCACATTAGCTGTTCTCCAGTCAGCAGTTCTCCCCCGTGGCCAGAGAGGAATTGAAAATTTGGGTCAGAGCTCCTGCAATCTCCTCCCTTGCCTCCCACAGCAGCCTGGGGCACAACTCATCCGGACCTGGAGATTTATCCACTTTTAAGGCTGCCAACACCTCCAATATCTTGTCCTTCCCAATGTCAATTTGCTGAAGAACCTCCCAGTCTCTCTCCCTGAATTCCAGACCACCGCCCTCATTCTCTTGGGTGAAGACGGATGTGAAGTATTCATTCAACACTCTATTCACATGGTCAGCGTTCCAGGGGAGGATAAAGAAAATTCTTTGACAACACTCTAATCTCTCCTTGAAGCATGGCGACATTGATATTAATGACTGGGAGGAACTTGCTCCCAATTATTCAAAATGGCGACAACCCATACAGTCAGCAGCATCGCGCTGTGCGTCCCAGCATCGACACGGTGAGGTATGGCCGGGCCGAGGAAAGCAATCCAGTGCTCTGGATCCCATTACCCCGTGGGACGTCCTCCCACCTGTCCCCAAAAACCTGTGGGTTGAGAATGGACTTGTTCAGCGGAACGAAGACCCCTGGCAAGAACTCAGGGCCTGGAGTAAACTCTGTCCTCCAATCTCGAGACAGCTAACGATGCACGCTGAAAACCACTGCTAACCTCGGATCAGCTGCAGATGCTAAAAGCTGAGAGATTCTGTTTATTGTTGGGTTGCGAAGGGATAGGGAAGCGAGGCAGATAAATGGAATTGGGATAAAAGCAAATTACTGCGGATGCTGGAATCTGAAACCAAAAGAGAAAACACTGGAAAATCTCAGCAGGTCTGGCTTTGACAAAGGGTCGCCTGGACTCGAAACGTCAGCTCTTTTCTCTCCTGACAGATGCTGCCAGACCTGCTGAGATTTTCCAGTGTTTTCTCAAATGGAATTGAGATACAGATTAGCTGTGATCGAATTAAACTACAATAGAAGCGGGGCTTGTTGAATGGCCTCTCCCTGCTCTGAGGTTAGTGTTGGAACTGAGGACATTACGCTGAGGGCAGGATGAATGGTTAATGATAGACTGCCTCTCTCAGAGAGAATCATTCCAGGAACTCATTAATTCCCTGATTTGTTCAACTTGCCTTTTCAATTCTTTGCATCGAGTTTCAAAGCTCACATCGAATCAATTGAAAATACATCTGGTTCTGAACGGACTGAGCTGAGAAAATCCTGAACCAATTACAAAGTAGACAAGGCTGCAGACTACACGGATATACAGAGAGCCCCAAACTCGTGGCTTCAACAGACCGTGCCATGTTCTTTCTTCTTGGGATGTGGGTGACAGGGGAAAAGCTGAATTTATTACCCACCCCCAGTTACCTCGAGGGTGATGAATGTTCTGTGCGTAGTGCGGGGGTTAGGCATGCCCCCTCCCCCTGAAGGAAAAACCGTCCCAAACTGGCCAATGTCAAACAAGGTCATAAGAACTAGGAGCAGGAGTAGGCCATCTGGCCCCTCGAGCCTGCTCCGCCATTCAATAAGATCATGGCTGATCTTTTTGAGGACTCAGCTCCACTTACCCACCCGCTCACCATAGCCCTTAATTCCTTTATGTGGTGAACCATCGTTGGTTCCCACCAGGTAGTGCTGAGCCAGGGTCTGGCCAGTACTATGAGTCTGTATATATGTTGCTGTTGGGGTTAGGGTTGGGCTGTTCTACATGTTACTGTTGGGGTTAGGGTTGGGCTGTTCTACATGTTACTGTTGGGGTTAGGGTTGGGCTGTTCTACCTGTATTATAGTTATTATGGTACATCCCAGTCGGGCTCCGCCTCCTGGGAGAGGTATAAAGGTCACTGCTCTGTCTGGGGCCCTTTAGTCTGGGATCGTGTATTATATATGGTAGCTCTATTGTTGTAGTCAATAAAAGCCTTTATTTCCCCGAGCATCTCTAGCCTCGTGAGTTATATCGCGCATCAATTTACTGTTCAAAAATTTATCTATCCTTGCCTTAAAAACATTCAACGAGGTAGCCTCAACTGCTTCACTGGGCAGGGAATTCCACAGATTCACAACCCTTTGTGTGAAGAAGTTCCTCTTCAACTCAGTCCTAAATCTGCTCCCCCTTATTTTGAGGCTCTGCCCCCTAGTTCTAGTTTCACCTGCCAGTGGAAACAACTTCCCTGCTTCTATCTTATCTATTCCCTTCATGATCTTACATCTTTCTATAAGATCTCCCCTCATTCTTCTGAATTCCTATGAGTATAGCCCCAGTCTACTCAGTCTCTCCTCATAAGCCAACCCTCTCAACTCCGGAATCAACCGAGTGAATCTCCTCTGCACCCCCTCCAGTGCCAGTAAATCCTTTCTCAAGTAAGGAGACCAAAACTGTACACAGCACTCCAGGTGTGGCCTCACCCAACTGGCTAAAGGACAGGAACGTTGTGTCATGTGACCATCGGAGACACTCAACCTTATACAGCTGCAACATAACCTCGCTGTTTTTAAACTCCATCCCTCTAGCAATAAAGGACAAAATTCCATTTGCCTTCTCAATTACCTGCTGCACCTGCAAACCAACTCCTTGAGATTCCTCCACAAGGATACCCAGGTCCCTCTGCACAGCAGCATGCTGCAATTTTTTACCATTTAAATAATAGTCCATTTTGCTGTTATTCTGACCAAAATGGATGACCTCACATTTACCAACATTGTACTCCATCTGCCAGACCCTCGCCCACTCACTTAGACTATCTATATCCCTTTGCAGACTTTCAGCGTCCTCTGCACACTTTGCTCTTCCACCCATCTTAGTGTCATCTGCGAATTTTGACACATTTCACTTGGCCCCCAACTCCAAATCATCTATGTAAATCGTAAACAATTGCGGTCCCAACACTGATCCCTGAGGTCACCCCAGCAGCCATCATAACACTGTCTGAGCAGCCTTAACAGGGGATTACCCCCCCCCCGACCTCTCCTTCCAGTGAGAGGAACCCCCCTCCCCCCCCAGTGAGAGGAACCCTCCGCACTGCCCCCAGTGAGAGGAACTCCCCCCCAGTGAGAGGAACCTCCCCCCCCTCACTGCCCCCAGTGAGAGGAACCCCCCCCCCAGTGAGAGGAACTCCCCCCCAGTGAGAGGAACTCCCCCCCAGTGAGAGGAAACCCCCCCCAGTGAGAGGAACTCCCCCCCAGTGAGAGGAAACCCCCCCCCAGTGAGAGGAACTCCCCCCCAGTGAGAGGAACCTCCCCCCCCACTGCCCCCAGTGAGAGGAACCCCCCTCCCCCCCCCCAGTGAGAGGAGCCCCCCTCCCCTCACAGTGAGAGGAGCCCCCCCTCCCCTCACAGTGAGAGGAACCCCCCCTCTCCCCCAGTGAAAGGAACTTCCCCCCCCACTGCACCCAGTGAGAGGAACCCCCCTCCCCCTCCCCCCCCCCCCAGTGAGAGGAACCCCCCTACCCCGCACTGAGAGGAACCCCCTCCCCACCAGTGGGAGGAGCCCCCCCCCCCCCCCCAGTGAGAGGAACCCCCCACCTCCTCCTCAGCCCTCGGGGCCTGTTGGCCAGTTGGATGTCCAGCAGCTGTGGGTGACCCAACAGCGCCGGAGGTCAGCAGTGGGCACTGCTGGGACTGCAGGTTGAAGTGGGTGGTGGAGGTGGGGGAGGGGGGTGTGAGGTGGGGGAGGGGGGGGGGGGGTGAGGCGGAGGAGGGGTGCCCCCTGGAGAGAGGTAAATCTGGGGTTCTGGGCGGGCAGTCTCAGGGGGGCGGGAGAGAAGGGGGGGGGTGCGATTGTGCGGGCTTTGGTGGTCTGGCAGGAAGTGACAGAGGAAAGAGGATAATATTTTGGGGGGAGGGTGGGGTGTCTCCGATGGTCACATGACGCAACGTTCCTGTCCTTTAGCCAGTTGGGTGAAAAATGGCCTTCCCACCCCCTGAGCTGCACGCTGACACCAGCCCTATCACGGTGCGGGCCCTGTGATACCCAGTGTGATATCCAGTGTGATATCCAGTGTGATATCCAGTGTGATATCCAGTGTGATATCCAGTGTGATATCCAGTGAAATACACAGTGTGATACCCAGTGTGATATCCAGTGTGATATCCAGTGTAATACCCAGTGTGATATCCAGTGAAATACACAGTGTGATACCCAGTGTGATATCCAGTGTGATATCCAGTGTAATACCCAGTGTGACATCCAGTGAAATACACAGTGTGATATCCAGTGTGATACCCAGTGTGATATCCAGTGTGATATCCAGTGAAATACACAGTGTGATATCCAGTGTGATACCCAGTGTGATATCCAGTGTGATATCCGGGGGTGTGATACCCAGTGTGATATCCAGTGTGATACCCAGTGTGATATCCAGTGTGATATCCAGTGTGAAACCCAGTGTGATACCCAGTGTGATACCCAGTGTGATATCCAGTGTGATACCGAGTGTGATATCCAGTGTGATACCCAGTGTGATACCCAGTGTGATACCCAGTGTGATACCCAGTGTGATATCCAGTGTGATATCCAGTGTGATATCCAGTGTGATATCCAGTGTGATACCGAGTGTGATATCCAGTGTGATATCCAGTGTGATATCCAGTGTGATACCCAGTGTGATACCCAGTGTGATATCCAGTGTGATATCCAGTGTGATATCCAGTGTGATATCCAGTGTGATACCGAGTGTGATATCCAGTGTGATACCCAGTGTGATATCCAGTGTGATACCGAGTGTGATATCCAGTGTGATATCCAGTGTGATATCCAGTGTGATACCTAGTGTGATACCCAGTGTAATATCCAGTGTGATATCCAGTGTGATATCCAGTGTGATATCCAGTGTGATACCGAGTGTGATATCCAGTGTGATACCCAGTGTAATATCCAGTGTGATATCCAGTGTGATATCCAGTGTGATATCCAGTGTGATATCCAGTATACACACTGCTCCCCCCGCCCCGCCGCCTGCCCCTGCCACAAACACAGCTGGCCGGCGTGTACAATCCAGCCCATGACATGAACGTGATTTGTGGATCCAGACTGGGTGATGGGAGCAGTGACCATTCTCAGAAGGACAATAATCCCATTGGGATTTTCGAATAACCCAACACCTTTCACTCAGAGCTGAGACACTGACCGCTTTCCTTAAACCAATTTCTCAAGTTGTTCCTGGGCAGACTTGAATCCCATTCTCCGGAATTTCCTGATGAATGTGCATTGGGACACTGATATTCAGGAATTCCGGCATCACACCTGGCAGCATGGGAACCAGCAGTGATTGGAACGCTCCCCGGAACCTCTGTCGTGCCGTCAGGAACAGTGTTTGTTACTGAGATGGACGGGAGTTTGGAGACCCAATCCCTGCCAGGGCTCAATCCATCAATATTAACCATTGACAGGTGTCCCCACGGTTTCAGTGGCAGTGCCTCCCTCTGCCAGTGCAGCAGCCAGGGACCGGCTAAATGTTACCTGTACAGTCCCTACAAAACTGGACCCTAAATCTTGGATCAGACCCAATTCCCCAACACAAACTATTACAGCAAATTCATTCAGCCTGATATTCAAACACAATTACACAAAGGCTACGACATTGGAACACAACAAGGAGATGTTCACTGACAGCCCAGAGCCTACCTCGAATTACATTCTCTATCCTGCTCCCATTTCCCTTCAGCTTCCTGTCTGAACATTAACACTTTCCCCTCCAAACACTGAGCCTGGTGCGGACTGCCTCAGC
>NW_027590477.1:90000-193873 GCF_964213995.1 Mustelus asterias
GCCGAGAGGTGGCGGATGGAGTTTAATGCGGAGAAGTGTGAGGTAATTCACTTTGGTAGGAATAACAGATGTGTTGAGTATAGGGCTAACGGGAGGACTTTGAATAGTGTGGAGGAGCAGAGGGATCTAGGTGTATGTGTGCATAGATCCCTGAAAGTTGGGAATCAAGTAGATAAGGTTGTTAAGAAGGCATATGGTGTCTTGGCGTTTATTGGTAGGGGGATTGAATTTAGGAGTCGTAGCGTTATGTTGCAACTGTACACAACTCTGGTGCGGCCGCACTTGGAGTACTGTGTGCAGTTCTGGTCCCCACATTACAGGAAGGATGTGGAGGCTTTGGAGAGGGTGCAGAGGAGGTTTACCAGGATGTTGCCTGGTATGGAGGGGAGATCCTATGAGGAGAGGCTGAGGGATTTGGGATTGTTTTCGCTGGAAAGGCGGCGGCTAAGAGGGGATCTTATTGAAACATATAAGATGATTAGAGGTTTAGATAGGGTGGATAGTGATAGCCTTTTTCCTCTGATGGAGAAATCCAGCACGAGGGGGCATGGCTTTAAATTGAGGGGGGGTAGTTATAGAACCGATGTCAGGGGTAGGTTCTTTACCCAGAGGGTGGTGAGGGATTGGAATGCCCTGCCAGCATCAGTAGTAAATGCGCCTAGTTTGGGGGCGTTTAAGAGATCCGTAGATAGGTTCATGGACGAAAAGAAATTGGTTTAGGTTGGAGGGTCACAGTTTTTTTTTAACTGGTCGGTGCAACATCGTGGGCCGAAGGGCCTGTTCTGCGCTGTAATGTTCTATGTTCTATGTTCTATGAGCAGGAGTGAGCGGGGAGTGAGCGGGGACTGAGCGGGAGTGAGCGGGGAGTGAGCGGGGAGTGGGCGGGGAGTGAGCAGGGAGTGGGCGGGGAGTGAGCGGGCAGCGAGCGGGGACTGAGCGGGAGTGAGCGGGGAGTGAGCGGGGACTGAGCGGGAGTAAGCGGGGAGTGAGCAGGAGTGAACGGGAGTGAGCGGGGAGCGAGCGGGGACTGAGCGGGAGTGAGTGGGGACTGAGCGGGAGTGAGCGGGGAGTGAGCGGGGACTGAGCGGGAGTGAGCGGGGAGTGAGCGGGAGTGAACGGGAGTGAGCGGGGAGTGAGCGGGGAGCGAGCGGGGACTGAGCGGGAGTGAGCAGGGAGTGAGCGGGAGTGAATGGGAGTGAGCGGGGAGCGAGCGGGGACTGAGCAGGAGTGAGCGGGGACTGAGTGGGAGTGAACGGGGGTGAGCGGGGACTGAGCGGGAGTGAGCGGGGAGTGAGCGGGGACTGAGCGGGAGTGAGCGGGGAGTGAGCGGGAGTGAGCGAGGAGTGAGCGGGAGTGAGCGGTGAGTGAGCAGGGAGTGAGCGGGGACTGAGCGGGAGTGAGCGGGGAGTGAGCGGGGACTGAGTGGAGACTGAGCGGGAGTGAGCGGGAGTGAGCGGGGAGTGAGCGGGGAGTGAGCGGGGACTGAGTGGGAGTGAGCGGGGACTGAGCGGGAGTGAGCGGGAGTGAGCGGGGAGTGAGCGGGAGTGAGCGGGAGTGAGCGGGGAGTGAGTGGGGACTGAGCGGGAGTGAACGGGAGTGAGCGGGGAGTGAGCGGGGAGTGAGCGGGGACTGAGCGGGAGTGAGCGGGGAGTGAGCGGGGACTGAGCGGGAGTGAGCGGGGAGTGAGCGGGGACTGAGCGGGAGTGAGCGGGGAGTGAGCGGGGACTGAGCGGGAGTGAGCGGGAGTCAGCGGGAGTGAACGGGGACTGAGCGGGAGTGAGCGGGGAGCGGGCGGGGACTGAGCGGGAGTGAGCGGGGACTGAGCGGGAGTGAGCGGGAGTGAGCGGGGACTGAGCGGGAGTGAGCGGGGAGTGAGCGGGGACTGAGCGGGGAGTGAGCGGGGACTGAGCGGGAGTGAGCGGGGACTGAGCGGGAGTGAGCGGGAGTGAGCAGGGAGTGAGCGGGGAGTGAGTCGGGAATGAGGTGGGAGTGAGCGGGGAGTGAGTGGGAGTGAGCGGGCAGTGGGTCAGGAATGAGGTGGGAGTGAGCGGGGAGTGAGCAGTAAGTGAGCGGGGAGTGAGCGGGAGTGAGCAGGGAGTGAGTCGGGAATGAGGTGGGAGTGAGCGGGGAGTGAGCAGGAAGTGAGCGGGGAGTGGGTGGGAGTGAGCAAGAGTGAGTCGGGAGTGAGTTGGGATTGAGCGGGGAATGAGCGGGGAGTGAGCAGGAAGTGAGCGGGGAGTGAGCAGGAAGTGAGCGGGGAGTGAGCGGGGAGTGAACGGGGAGTGAGCAGGAAGTGAGCGGGGAGTGAGCGGGGAATGAGCAGGAAGTGAGCGGGGAGTGACCGGGGAGTGAGCGGGGAGTGAATGGGGAGTGAACGGGGAGTGGGGGGTAGTGAGTTGGGAGAGAGATCCATGGGAGAATGAAACCCCTCCCACTTTATCAGCACTCTCCGCTCTCGAGTCATGTTCTCCAGTTCTGAGGCCAAGGCTGTTGAGGTGCTGAGTGCCTGCCCACCTCGGGTATGAGGTACAGATGGACACCAGGAACCCTGACCTGGGGGGTGTCTGTTGATCATCTGACCTTTCTGAGCCCCATGATGAAGCCACTCATTGGCAGCAGGCGTTCAGCTCTGGGTCGGGCAGCAATCAGAATCTCACTGAGGGTGAGGGGGGCATCGCTCCGTCCTCAATGCAAGTCAGCATCATTCGCCTTCGGAATTAGGCCAATGGCTTTAGTGCTCTGTCCAACATCACAAGAACATCCTGCTGGAACCACATCACTGGTTGGATGTTGCAGCTCATGGTGGGACAGCTCTTCACTCCCTGGTCCTGTTGTTCCCAAAGCGAGAGGCTATGAGGACGTTCCAGCTCCTCCGGCGTGATGTGGCGTTCCTTCATCTCCTAAAGGTCCAAGTGGTCTCCCCTCTGCAGCGCCAAGTTGTGCAGAGCGCAGCAGACCACATTGATGTGGGACACCCTCTGGGGGCGGTCGGAGGGAACCCCCTGAACAGTCTAGAATCTTAAGCAGTCCAGTCACCTGCTCGACCTGCACACACATTGAAGCCTGGGCCTCATTGGAAGGAGCCTCAGCCGGCGTTTGTGACCCTCCACACTGGCAACATCAACTACATCAATTTCAAATCTAATAGGTTGCTGGTAGCTAAGTACCTGATTCAAATTTGATTGGCTAAATTCAAAACATAATCAAAAGCCTGAAAGCCTGTTGCCAAGGCAACCCTGCTGTTTGGCCTTTGATACGATGTTTCGGTCTGTGTACCAGCACCATTCGCACCTCTCTAAACTCAGCAAAAACACCACTGCCTGAAAGGAACCGTGCAATCCTCCCACCTCGTCACGTTTTACAATTTTTAAATAATTTTACAAATACCAAGTTCCCAACACCTCCCCCCTTCAGAAAGAAATGAACCACCCGTGTGAAAAGATGGCTTCATTTTTTCTCTCTTTTAAACTGGCGATAAAACATCTGCAATAACATGTTCGCGACTCGCAACGTGTACAACCTGTAAATTAAATACTTGTAACATGAGATTCCAACAAAATAGTCTGGTGTTCTTCTCCTTAAATATTTCAAGAAATGTCGCAGGATTGTGATCGGTATTCACGATTGTCTCTGATACATTGTTAGTAAGTATTAAAATAGTAAATAGAACATAGAACATAGAACATTACAGCGCAGTACAGGCCCTTCGGCCCTCGATGTTGCGCCGACCAGTGGAACCAATCTAAAGCCCATCTAACCAACACTATTCCAATATCATCCATATGTTTATCCAATAACCATTTGAATGCTCTTAATGTTGACGAGTCCACTACTGCTGCAGGCAGGGCATTCCATGCCCTTACTACTCTCTGAGTAAAGAATCTACCTCTAACATCTGTCCTATATCTATCACCCCTCAATTTAAAGCTATGTCCCCTCGTGCTAGCCAACACCATCCGAGGAAAAAGGCTCTCACTATCCACCCTATCTAATCCTCTGATCATCTTGTATGCCTCTATTAAGTCACCTCTTAACCTTCTTCTCTCTAACGAAAACAACCTCAAGCCCCTCAGCCTTTCCTCATTCGATTTTCCCACCATACCAGGCAACATCCTGGTAAATCTCTCTGCACCCTTTCCAACACTTCCACATCTTTCCTATAATACGGCGACCAGAACTGTACGCAATACTCCAAATGCGGCCGCACCAGAGTTTTGTACAGTTGCAGCATGACCGCCTGGCTCCGAAACTCAATCCCTCTACCAATAAAAGCTAACACACCGTACGCCTTCTTAACAACCCTATCAACCTGGGTGCCAACTTTCAGGGATCTATGCACATGGACACCCAGATCCCTCTGTTCATCCACACTACCAAGTATCTTACCATTAGCCCAGTACTCTGTATTCCTGTTACTCCTTCCAAAGTGAATCACCTCACACTTTTCCGCATTAAACTCCATTTGCCACCTCTCAGCCCAGCTTTGCGGCTTATCTATGTCCCTCTGTCGCCTGCCACTTCCCTCCGCACTGTCCACAACTCCACTGACTTTAGTGTCATCCGCAAATTTACTAATCCATCCTTCCACGCCCTCATCCAGGTCATTAATAAAAATGACAAACAGCAGTGGCCCCAAAACAGATCCTTGCGGTACACCACTAGTAACTGAACTCCAGGATGAATATTTCCCATCAACCACCACCCTCTGTTTTCTTACAGCTAGCCAATTCCTGATCCAAACCACGAAATCGCCCTCAATCCCATGTGTCCGTATTTTCTGCAAAAGCTTACCATGGGGAACCTTATCAAACACTTTGCTGAAATCCATATACACCACATCAACCGCTTTACCCTCATCCACCTCTTTGGTCACCTTCTCAAAGAACTCAATAAGGTTTGTGAGGCACGACCTACCCTTCACAAAACCGTGCTGACTATCCCTAATCAAATTATTCCTTTCCAGGTGATTATAAATCCTATCTCTTATAATCCTTTCCAATACTTTGCCCACAACAGAAGTAAGGCTCACCGGTCTATAATTACCAGGGTTGTTCCTACTACCCTTCCTGAACAAGGGGACATTGTGAATATTAAAATATTGTAAGGCCTTTACTAAACTTAATTGCTGGAATTTTCCCGCCTCGTGCGCGGGGCCAATGGAGAATGCCGCTCTGCAAGCCTTGCCCACCCCGATTCCGGAGCGGGCGTGCCGGTAAAATTCCGGCCAATAAATCCTTTTCAATTGTGGGATTTTTTTTCTGGTGGATATTGAGTTTTTTCGATTGGCCTTCCAATTCCACAAACATCCTCCTGAAACAACACGGCTCCAACTCCGACATCACTGGCGTCAATGGCGACTTTGAAGGGTTTCAGGAAGTTTGGCTAAAACAGGTGCGGTGGTTAACACTCCTTTCAAATTCACAAACGCCTCCTCACATTGTTCCGTCCACCCAAATTTCATGTTTTTCAACAAATCTGACACTGTATCAGTGAGAGGCAACATGGTTTTGTGAAGGGGAGGTCGTGTCTCACGAACTTGATCGAGTTTTTCGAGGAAGTGACAAAGATGATTGATGAGGGTAGGGCAGTAGATGTTGTCTACATGGACACAAGGTCCCTCATGGCAGACTGGTGCAGAAGGTGAAGTCACATGGGATCAGAGGTGAGCTGGCAAGGTGGATACAAAACTGGCTCAGTCAAAGACACAGAGGGTAACAGTGGAAGGGTGCGTTTCTGAATGGAGGGCTGTGACAAGTGGTGTTCCTCAGGGATCAGTGCTGGGATCTTTGCTGTTTGTAATATATATTATAAATGATTTGGAGGAAAATGTAACTGGTTTGATTAGTAAGTTTGCGGACGACACAAAGGTTGGTAGATTTGCGGATAGCGATGAGAACTGTCAGAGGATACAGCAGGATATAGATCATAGAACATAGAAAAGCTACAGCACAAACAGGCCCTTCGGCCCACAAGTTGCGCCGAACAGTTTCCTTACCTTCTAGGCTCATCTATAACCCTCTATCTTACAAACCTCCATGAACCTATCCAAAAGTCTCTTAAAAGACTCAATCGAATCCGCTTCCACCACCACTACCGGCAGCCGATTCCACGCACCCACCACCCTCTGAGTGAAAAACTTACCCCTAACATCTCCTCTATACCTCCTCCCCAGCACCCTAAACCTGTGGCCTCTCATGACAACCATTTCAGCCCTGGTTAAAAGCCTGAGAATCCACTATCAATACCTCTCAACATCTTATACACCTCTATCAGGTCACTTCTCATCCTTCGTCTCTCCAAGGAGAATAGAAGTAGCTCTCTCAACCTATCCTCATAAGGCATACCACTTAATCCCGACAACATTCTCGTAAATCTCCTCTGCACCCGTTCTATGGCTTCCACATCCTTTCTGTAATGAGGCGACCAGAACTGGGCACAGTACTCCAGGTGGGGTCTGACCAGGGTCCTATACAGCTGCAGCATTATCTCCCGATTTCTAAACTCAATTCCTCTATTGATGAAGGCCAGTATTCCATACGCCTTCTTAACCACAGCCTCTACCTGCGGCGCCGCTTTGAGCGTCCTATGAACCCGGACCCCAAGATCCCTCTGTTCTTCCACACTGCCAAGCATCTTACTCTTAATATTATATTCTTCCATCCTATTCGACCTGCCAAAATGAACCACCACACACTTATCTGGGTTGAAGTCCATCTGCCACTTCTCCACCCAGTCTTGCATCTTATCTATGTCTCGTTGCAACTGCTGACATCCCTCTACACTATCCACAACACCACCAACCTTTGTGTCATCAGCAAACTTGCCAACCCATCCTTCCACTTCCTCATCCAGGTCATTTATAAAAATCACAAAGAGCAAGGGTCCCAGAACAGATCCCTGGGGCACCCCACTGGTGACCGACCTCCACTCTGAAAAATACCCATCTACAACCACTCTTTGCCTTCTGTGGGCAAGCCAGTTCTGAATCCACAAGGCAATGTCCCCTTGTATCCCATGCCCCTTCACTTTCTCCATAAGCCTTGCATGGGGCACCTTATCAAACGCCTTACTGAAATCCATATAAACCACATCTACCGCTTCTTCCCCTGTCTAAGTGTCGAGTCACATCTTCAAAAAACTCAATCAGACTCGTAAGGCATGATCTGCCTCGGACAAAGCCGCGCTGGCTACTTCTGATCATACTATTCCTTTCCAAATGTTCATAAATCCTGCCTCTCAGGATCTTCTCCATCAACTTACCTACCACTGAGGTTAGACTCACTGGTCTATAATTTCCTGGGCTATCTCTTCTCCCTTTCTTGAATAACGGAACCACATCCGCAATCCTCCAATCCTCCGGAACCTCTCCCGTCTCCATTGACAACGCAAAGATCATCGCCAGAGGATCAGCAATCTCTTCCCTCGCCTCCCACAGTAACCTGGGGTACATCCTATCCGGTCCTGGTGATTTATCTAACTTGATGCTTTTCAAAACCTCCAACACATCCTCTTTCCTAATGTCCACATGCTCAATCTTCTCAGTCCACTGCAAGTCTGCACTGCAACTACCAAGATCCTTTTCCACAGTGAATACTGAAGCAAAGTATTCATTGAGTACCTCTGCTATTTCAACCGGTTCAATACAGACTTTCCCACCGTCACATCTGATAGGTCCTACTCCTTCACATCTTATCCTCTTGCTCTTCACATACTTGTAGAATGCCTTGGGGTTTTCCTTTATCCTGTCTGCCAAGGCCTTCTCATGTCCCCTCCTGGCTCTTCTAATTTCCCTCTTTAGTTCCTTCCTACTAGTCGTATACTCTTCTAGATTTCTAACATTATCTAGCTCCCTGAACCTTTTGTAGGCTTTTCTTTTCTTCCTGACTAAATCCGTTACAGCTTTCGTGCACCATGGTTCCTGTAACCTACCATAATTCCCCTGTCTCATTGGAACGTTGCTGTGTAGAGGTCCAGACAAACTTTCCTTGAAAATTTGCCACATTTCTTCCGTACATTTCCCTGAGAAAACCTCCTTCCAATTTATGCCTCTAATTTCCTGCCTAATAGCATCATAGTTACCCTTACTCCAGATAAACACTTTCCTAGCTTGACTGATCCTATCTCTCTCCAATGCTAGTGTAAAGAATTATGATCACTATCCCCAAAATGCTCTCCCACTGATAGATCTGACACCTGCCCAGGTTCATTCCCTAATATCAAATCAAGCACAGCCTCTCCTCTTGTAGGCTTATCCACATACTGTGTCAGGAAGCTCTCCTGAACACACCTAACAAACTCCTCCCCATCTAAACCCCTTACCCTAGGGATATTCCAATCGATATTTGGGAAATTAAAATCTCCTATCACAACCACTCTGTTATTACCACATCTCTCCAGGATCTGCTTCCCAATCTGCTCCTCCACATCTCTGCTACTATTGAGCGGCCTATAGAAAACACCCAGTAAAGTTACCGACCCCTTCCTGTTCCTAACCTCCACCCACAGAGATTCCGTAGACAATCCTTCCGTGGCATCCATCTTTTCTACAGCCGTGACACTATCCCTGATCAACATTGCCACTCCCCGACCTCTTTTGCCTCCTTCCCTGTCCCTCCTGAAACATCCAAAACCTGGCACTTGAAGTATCCAGTCCTGTCCCTGAGATAACCAAGTTGGAGACTTGGGTGGAGAGATGGCAGATGGACTTTAATCCGGACAAATGTGAGGTAATGCATTTTGGAAGGTCTAATACAGATAGGAAATATACAGTAAATGGCAGAACCCTTAAGAGTATTGATAGGCAAAGGGATCTGGGTGTACAGGTACACAGGTCACTGAAAGTGGCAACGCAGGTGGAGAAGGTAGTCAAGAAGGCATACGGCATGCTTGCCTTCATCGGCCAGGGTATTGAGTTTAAAAATTGGCAAGTCATGTTGCAGCTTTATAGAACCTTAGTTCGGCCGCACTTGGAATATAGTGTTCGATTCTGGTCACCACACTACCAGAAAGATGTGGAGGCTTTGGAGAGGGTACAGAAAAGATTTACCAGGATGTTGCTGGTATGGGGGGCATTAGCTATGAGGAGAGGTTGGAGAAACTTGGTTTGTTCTCACTGGAACGACGGAGGTTGAGGGGCGACCTGATAGAAGTCTACAAGATTATGAGAGGCATGGACAGAGTGGATCGTCAGAAGCCAGAGTGGAAGAGTCAATTACTAGGGGGCACAGGTTTAAGGTGCGAGGGGCAAGGTTTAAAGGAGATGTGCGAGGCAGATGTTTTACACAGAGAGTAGTGGGTGCCTGGAACTCGTTGCCGGGGGAGATTGTGGAAGCGGATACGGTAGTGACTTTTAAGGGGTGTCTTGACAAGTCCCATGAATAGGATGGGAATAGAGGGATATGGTCCCCGGAAGGGTAGGGGGTTTTAGTTAAGTTGGGCAGCATGGTCGGTGCAGGCTTGGAGGGGCCGAAGGGCCTGTTCCTGTGCTGTAATTTTCTTTGTTCTTTGTTATTTGTTCTTAAACTTTGGTAGAAATTTCCTGTAGAATCCACTCAATCCTAAAAATCACAGCACTTCCTTCTTCGAGGATGGTCTTGGAAATTCCTTCCGTATCCAATGTTGTGTCTGAAGAATGTCACTTCCGCCTTTGCAGATTCTGTTTATGACCAACCTTGCCTTCCGTAGTCTTGCAAAGAGCTCTGCGAAATGTTCCATGTGATCTTTCCAGGAATGACTAAAGATCACTCAGTCATCAATGTAGGCAGCACAATTCGTCAATCCTGCAGCAACTCTGTTCATGAGCCTTTGGAAAGTGGCTGGTGTGTTTTTCATCCCAAAGGGCATTGCTTTAAATTGACACGGTCCATTTGGTGTTACAGAGGCAGGAACTTCTGTTGCTCTCTCCGACAAAGGTACTTGTCAGTAACCACGAAGTAAGTCCAACTTTGTGATGTAAGTATCTTATCCGACTTTTTCTACACAATCCTCCAGCCTTGGGATTGGGGATGAGTCAGATTTTGTCACAGCGTTGACATTCCGATAATCTACGCAGAATCATTGAGTACCATCAGGTTTGGGGACAAACACGATCGACGAACTCCACTCACTTTGATCTGATTTGATTTGATTTATTATTGTCACATGTATTAACACACAGTGAAAAGTATTGTTTCTTGCGTGCTATACAGACAAAGCATACTGTTCAGAGAGAAGGAAAGGAGAGAGTGCAGAATGTAGTGTTACAGTCATAGCTAGGGTGGAGAGAAAGATCAACTTAATGCGAGGTAAGTCCATTCAAAAGTCCGACAGCAGCAGGGAAGAAGCTGTTCTTGAGTCGGTTGATACGTGACCTCAGACTTTTGTATCTTTTTCCCAAAGGAAGAAGGTGGAAGAGAGAATGTCCAGGGTGCGCGGGGTCCTTAATTATGCTGACTGCTTTCCCAAGGCAGTGGGAAGTGTAGGCAGAGTCAATGGATGGGTTTGCGTGATGGATTGGGCTACATTCACGACCTTTTGTAATTCCTTGCGGTCTTGGGCAGAGCAGGAGCCAAACCAAGCTGTGATACAACCAGAAAGAATGCTTTCTATGGGACATCTGTAAAGGTTGGTGAGAGTCGTAGCTGACATGCCAAATTTCCTTAGTCTCCTGAGGAAGTAGAAGCGTTGGTGGGCTTTCCTAACTACAGTGTCGGTATGGGGGGACCAGGACAGGTTGTTGGTGATCTGGACACCTAAAAACTTGAAGCTTTCGATCATTTCTACTTCATCCCCATTGATGTAGACAGGGGCATGTTCTCCACTACACTTCCTGAAGTCGATGACAATCTCCTTCGTTTTAGAACATAGAACATAGAACATTACAGCGCAGTACAGGCCCTTCGGCCCTCGATGTTGCGCCGACCAGTGAAACCAATCTAAAGCCCCTCTAATCTACACTATTCCAATATCATCCATATGTTTATCCATTGACCATTTAAGTGCCCTTAATGTTGGCGAGTCCACTACTGCTGCAGGCAGGGCATTCCACACCCTTACTACTCTCTGAGTAAAGAACCTACCTCTGACATCTGTCCTATATCTCTCACCCCTCAATTTAAAGCTATGTCCCCTCATGCTAGCCATCACCATCCGAGGATAAAGGCTCTCACTATCCACCCTATCCAATCCTTTGATCATCTTGTATGCCTCTATTAAGTCACCTCTTAACCTTCTTCTCTCTAACGAAAACAGCCTCAAGTCACTCAGCCTTTCCTCATAAGACCTTCCCACCATACCAGGCAACATCCTGGTAAATCTCCTCTGCACCCTTTCCAATGCTTCCACATCCTTCCTATGATGCGGCGACCAGAACTGTACACAATACTCCAAGTGCGGCCGCACCAGAGTTTTGTACAGCTGCAACATGACATCATGGCTCCGAAACTCAATCCCTCTACCAATAAAAGTTAACACACCGTACACTTCTTAACAACCCTATCAACCTGGGTGCCAACTTTCAGGGATCTATGCACATGGACACCGAGATCTCTCTGCTCATCCACACTACCAAGTGTCTTACCATTAGCCCAGTACTCTGTATCCTTGTTACTCCTTCCAAAGTGAATCACCTCACACTTTTCCGCATTAAACTCCATTTGCCACCTCTCAGCCCAGCTCTGCAGCTTATCTATGTCCCTCTGTAACCTGCAACAACCTTCCGCACTGTCCACAACTCCACCGACTTTAGTGTCATCCGCAAATTTACTAACCCAGCCTTCTACACCCTCATCCAGGTCATTTATAAAAATGACAAACAGCAGTGGCCCCAAAACAGATTCTTGCAGTACACCACTAGTAACTGAACTCCAGGATGAACATTTCCCATCAACCACCACCCTCTGTCTTACAGCTAGCCAATTTCTCATCCAAACCGCTAAATCAGCCTCAATCCCATGCCTCTGTATTTTCTGCAATAGCCTACCATGGGGAACCTTATCAAACGCTTTACTGAAATCCATATACACCACATCAACTGCTTTACCCTCATCCACCTCTTTGGTCACCTTCTCAAAGAACTCAATAAAGTTTGTGAGGCACGACCTACCCTTCACAAAACCGTGCTGACTATCCCTAATCAAATTGTTCCTTTCTAGATGATTATAAATCCTATCTCTTATAATCCTTTCCAAAACTTTGCCCACAACAGAAGTAAGGCTCACCGGTCTATAATTACCAGGGTTGTCTCTACTCCCCTTCTTGAACAAGGGGACAACATTTGCTATCCTCCAGTCTTCTGGCACTATTCCTGTAGACAATGACGACATAAAGATCAAAGCCAAAGGCTCTGCAATCTCCTCCCTAGCTTCCCAGAGAATCCTAGGATAAATCCCATCCAGCCCAGGGGACTTATCTATTTTCACACTTTTCAGAATTGCTAACACCTCCTCCTTATGAACCTCAATCTCGTCTAGTCTAATAGCCTGTATCTCAGGATTCTCCTCAACAACATTGTCTTTTTCCTGTGTGAATACTGACGAAAAATATTCATTTAGCACCTCTCCTATCTCTTCGGACTCCACGCACAACCTCCCGCTACTGTCCTTGACTGGCCCTAATCTTACCCTAGTCATTCTTTTATTCCTGACATACCTATAGAAAGCTTTAGTGTTTTCCTTGATCCTACCTGCCAAAGACTTCTCATGTTCCCTCCTGGCTCTTCTTAGCTCTCTCTTCAGGTCCTACCTGGCTAACTTGTAACTCTCAAGCGCCCTAACTGAGCCTTCACGTCTCATCTTTACATAAGTCTCCTTCTTCCTCTTCACAAGAGATTCAACTTCTTTAGTAAACCACGGTTCCCTCGCTCGACCACTTCCTCCCTGCCTGACAGGTACATAATTATCAAGGACATGCAGTAGCTGTTCCTTGAACAAGCTCCACATTACAATTGTGCCCATCTCCTGCAGATTTCTTCCCCAGCCTATGCCACCTAAATCTTGCCTAATCGCATCATAATTTCCTTTCCCCCAGCTATAACTCTTGACCTTCGGTATATACCTATCCCTTTCCATCGCTAAAGTAAACGTAACCGAATTGTGGTCACTGTCACCAAAGTGCTCACCTACCTCCAAATCTAACACCTGGCCTGGTTCATTACCCAGTACCAAATCCAATGTGGCCTCGCCTCTTGTTGGTCTATCTACATACTGCGTCAGGAAGCCTTCCTGCACACATTGGACAAAAACCGACCCCTCTAAAGTACTCAAACTATAGCTTTTCCAGTCAATATTTGTAAAGTTAAAGTCCCCCATAACAACTACCCTGTTACTTTCGCTCCTATCCAGAATCATCTTTGCAATCCTTTCCTCTACATCTCTGGAACTTTTCGGAGGCCTATAGAAAACTCCCAACAGGGTGACCTCTCCTTTCCTGTTTCTAACCTCAGCCCAAACTACCTCAGTAGACGAGTCCTCATCAAACGTCCTTTCTGCCACCGTAATACTGTCTTTGACTAACAATGCCACACCTCCCCCTCTTTTGCCACCTTTGCCTGATCTTACTGAAACATCTAAGCTCCGGAACCGGCAACAACCATTCCTGTCCCTGCTCTATCCATGTCTCCGAAATGGCCACAACATCGAAATCCCAGGTACCAACCCATGCTGCAAGTTCACCCACCTTATTCCGGATGCTCCTGGCTTTGAAGTATACACACTTCAAACCACCTTCCTGCCTGCCAGTACACTCCTGCGACCTTGAAACCTTATTCATGACCTCACTACTCTCAACCTCCTGTACACCGGAGCTACAATTCAGGTACCCACCCCCCTGCTGAATTAGTTTAAACCCTCCCAAAGAGCATTCGCAAATTTCCCCCCCAGAATATTGGTACCCCTCTGGTCCAGATGAAGACCATCCCGTTTGTAGAGGTCCCACCTATCCTAGAATGAGTTTTGTTGACACTGAGGGAGAGATTATTGTTGCTGCACCAGTTCACCAGATTCTCTATCTCATTCCTGTACTCTGTCTCGTCATTGGTTGAGATGTGACCCATTACGGTGGCGTCGGATCTCAAACAATGACTCGGTTCTGTGATGTTGTCTTGTTGCATCACTTCCACTTCTTGCTGAACCTGCGCTGCTCTGAGAGGATTCAGCTGATCGGGGTGTTGCTCTATCGGAACAGCATTCCCTGTGTCAACCTCATGTAATACATCATTAGTCCTCCCCATTCTATTTCCACATAGATCCTCATAGCACTGTTACAAGTCTTTCAATTCAGTTCTCTGTTCCTGGGACAGATGGCTCACTGCCCTATTCCAGTCTTTAAGGACTTCTTCATTACTCAATTTATTCTGAGGCACATCAAACTCTCTCATCATCTGGGTTTGATTCCTCACTCTGAGTGGCAGTAACTAATTCCTGTTTCTCCGGTTCCCTTTCCGTGTCATCGTGCTGTTTTAGGATGTTCTCATAGAAACATAGAAACTCGAAGCAGGAGGAGGCCATTCGGCCCTTCGAGCCTGCTCCACCATTCATTTTGATCGTGGCTGATCATCAAATTCAATATCCTGATCCCCCCCTTCCTCCCATATCCCTCGGTCCCTTTAGCCCCCAGGGCTATATCTAAATTCTCTTAAAAACCGGACAATGTTTTGGCCTCAACTACTTTCTGTGGGAGTGAATTCCACACATTCACCACCCTCTGGGTGAAGAAATTTCTCCTCACCTCAGTTCTAAAAGGTTTACCCCTTATCCTCAAACTATGACCCCTAGTTCTGGACTCCCCCACCATCAGGAACATTCTTTCTGAATCTACCCTGTCTAATCCTGTTAGAATTTTATAAGTTTCTATGAGATCCCCTCTCACTCTTCTAAACTCCAGTGAATATAATCCAAACTGACTTAGTCTCTCCTCATATGACAGACCTGCCATCACAGGAATCAGCCTGGTAAACCTTCGCTGTACTCCCTCTATAGCAAGGACATCCTTCCTCAGATAAGGACACCATAACTGCACACAATACTCCAGGTGTGGCCTCACCAACACCCTGTACAATTGCAGTAAAACATCCCTATTCCTATACTCAAATCCTCTCGCTATGAATGCTAACATACCATTTGCCTTCTTTACTGCCTGCTGTACCTGCGCACGCTTACTTTCAGCAACTGATGCACGAGGACTCCAAGGTCTCACTGAGTATCCGCCTCTCTCAATTTACACCCATTCAAATAATAATCTGTCTTCCTATTATTGCTACCAAAGTGGAAACCTCACATTTATCCATATTATACTGCACCTGCCATGCAGATGCCCCCACACTCAGCCTGTCCAAATCAGTTTTCTGATGATACCAAGTTGGGTGGGAGGGTGAACTGTGACGAGGATGCCGAGATCCTTCAGAATGATCTGGACAGGTTGGGTGAGTGGGCAAATCAATGGCAGATGCAGTATAATTTGGGTAAGTGTGAGGTTATTCACTTTGGAAGCAAAAACAAGGCGGCAGATTACTACCTGAATGGGTGTAAATTGGGAGAGGGGAGTGTGCAGCGGGACCTGGGTGTCCTTGTGCACCAGTCGCTGAAGGTAAGCATGCAGGTGCAGCAGGCGGTAAAGAAGGCAAATGGTATGTTGGCCTTCATTGCGAGAGGTTTCGAGTACAGGAGCAGGGATGTGTTGTTGCGATTATACAGGGTCTTGGTGAGGCCACACCTAGAGTATTGTGTGCAGTTTTGGTCTCCTTTTCTGAGGAAGGATGTTCTTGCTCTCCAGGGAGTACAGTGAAGGTTTACCAGGCTGATTCTGGGGATGGCGGGACTGATGTATGAGGAGAGATTGACTAGGTTAGGATTGTTTTCACTGGAGTTCAGACAAATGAGAGGGAATCTCATAGAGACTTATAAAAATCTAACAAGACTAGACAGGGTAGATGCAGGGAGGATGTTCCTGGCGGTGGGGGGGAGTCCAGAACCAGGGGTCACAGTCTGAGGATTCGGGGTAGACCATTTAGGACGGAGATGAGGAGACATTTCTTCACCCAGAGAGTGGTGAGCCTGTGGAATTCATTACCACAGGAAGTAGTTGATGCCAAAACATTGAATGTATTCAAGAGGCGGCTGGATATAGCACTTGGGGGCGAATGGGATCAAAGGTTATGGGGAGAAAGCAGGAATGGGCTATTGAGTTGGATGATCAGCCATGATTGTGATGAATGGGGGAGAAGGCTCGAAGGGCCAAATGGCCTCCTCCTGCTCCTATCTTCTGTGTTTCTAGGTTTCTATGCTGAAGCATCTCTGCATCCTCCTCACAGCTCACCCTCCCACACAACTTGGTATCATCTGCAAATTTGGAGATAATACATTCAGTTCCCTTTTCCAAATTATTAATATATAATGTGAACAGTTGGGGTTCTAGCACAGATCCCTGCGGAACCCCACTGGTCACTGACTGCCAATCAGAAAAAGACCCATTTATACCAACACCTTGCTTTCTATCTGTTAACCAGCTTTCTATCCATCTCAAGACATTACCTGCAATCCCACGTGCTTTAACTTTACACAGTAGTCTGTTATGAAAGACCTTGTCAAAAGCCTTCTGAAAGTCTAAATAAACCACATCTACTGGTTCTCCTCGGTCATCTCTACTAGTTACATCCTCAAAGAATTCCAATAGATTGGCAAATGGAGTTTAACCCTGATAAATGTGAGGTGATTCATTTTGGTAGGACTAATTTAAATGTGGATTACAGGGTCAAAGGTAGGGTTCTGAAGACTGTGGAGGAACAGAAAGATCTTGGGGTCCATATCCACAGATCTCTAAAGGTTGCCACTCAAGTGGATAGAGCTGTGAAGAAGGCCTATAGTGTGTTAGCTTTTATTGATGTGGAGATGCCGGCGTTGGACTGGGGTAAACACAGTAAGAAGTTTAACAACACCAGGTTAAAGTCCAACAGGTTTATTTGGTAGCAAAAGCCACACAAGCTTTCGAGGCTCTAAGCCCCTTCTTCAGGTGAGTGGGAATTCTGTTCACAAACAGAACTTATAAAGACACAGACTCAATTTACATGAATAATGGTTGGAATGCGAATACTTACAACTAATCCAGTCTTTAAGAAACAAAACAATGGGAGTGGAGAGAGCATCAAGACAGGCTAAAAAGATGTGTATTGTCTCCAGACAAGACAGCCAGTGAAACTCTGCAGGTCCACGCAACTGTGGGAGTTACAAATAGTGTGACATAAACCCAATATCCCGGTTGAGGCCGTCCTTGTGTGTGCGGAACTTGGCTATCAGTTTCTGCTCAGCGACTCTGCGCTGTCGTGTGTCATGAAGGCCGCCTTGGAGAACGCTTACCCGAATATCAGAGGCCGAATGCCCGTGACCGCTGAAGTGCTCCCCAACAGGAAGAGAACAGTCTTGCCTGGTGATTGTCGAGCGGTGTTCATTCATCCGTTGTCGCAGCGTCTGCATAGTTTCCCCAATGTACCATGCCTCGGGACATCCTTTCTTGCAGCGTATCAGGTAGACAACGTTGGCCGAGTTGCAAGAGTATGTACCGTGTACCTGGTGGATGGTGTTCTCACGTGAGATGATGGCATCTGTGTCGATGATCCGGCACGTCTTGCAGAGGTTGCTGTGGCAGGGTTGTGTGGTCTTCAGGAGAACAGTGACCAAGACACCACACAACCCTGCCACAGCAACCTCTGCAAGACGTGCCGGATCATCGACACAGATGCCATCATCTCACGTGAGAACACCATCCACCAGGCACACGGTACATACTCTTGCAACTCGGCCAACGTTGTCTACCTGATACGCTGCAAGAAAGGATGTCCCGAGGCATGGTACATTGGGGAAACCATGCAGACGCTGCGACAACGGATGAATGAACACCGCTCGACAATCACCAGGCAAGACTGTTCTCTTCCTGTTGGGGAGCACTTCAGCGGTCACGGGCATTCGGCCTCTGATATTCGGGTAAGCGTTCTCCAAGGCGGCCTTCACGACACACGACAGCGCAGAGTCGCTGAGCAGAAACTGATAGCCAAGTTCCGCACACATAAGGACGGCCTCAACCGGGATATTGGGTTCATGTCACAATATTTGTAACCCCCACAGTTGCGTGGACCTGCAGAGTTTCACTGGCTGTCTTGTCTGGAGACAATACACATCTTTTTAGCCTGTCTTGATGCTCTCTCCACTCCCATTGTTTTGTTTCTTAAAGACTGGATTAGTTGTAAGTATTCGCATTCCAACCATTATTCATGTAAATTGAGTCTGTGTCTTTATAAGTTCTGTTTGTGAACAGAATTCCCACTCACCTGAAGAAGGGGCTTAGAGCCTCGAAAGCTTGTGTGGCTTTTGCTACCAAATAAACCTGTTGGACTTTAACCTGGTGTTGTTAAACTTCTTACTTAGCTTTTATTAACAGGGGGTTGGGGTTTAAGAGCCGTGGGGTTATGCTGCAACTGTACAGGACCTTGGTGAGACCACATTTGGAATATTGTGTGCAGTTCTGGTCACCTCACTATAAGAAGGATGTGGAAGCGCTGGAAAGAGTGCAGAGGAGATTTACCAGGATGCTGCCTGGTTTGGAGGGTAGGCCTTATGAGGAAAAGTTGAGGGAGCTAGGGCTGTTCTCTCTGGAGCGGAGGAGGCTGAGGGGAGACTTAATAGAGGTTTATAAAATGATGAAGGGGATAGATAGAGTGAATGTTCAAAGACTATTTCCTCGGGTGGATGGAGCTATTACAAGGGGCCATAACTATAGGGTTCATGGTGGGAGATATAGGAAGGATATCAGAGGTAGGTTCTTTACGCAGAGAGTGGTTGGGGTGTGGAATGGACTGCCTGCAGTGATAGTGGAGTCAGACACTTTAGGAGCATTTAAGCGGTTATTGGATAGGCACATGGAGCACACCAGGATGATGGGAAGTGGGATAGCTTGATCTTGGTTTCAGATAAAGCTCGGCACAACATCGTGGGCCGAAGGGCCTGTTCTGTACTGTACTGTTCTATGTTCTAGATGTGTCAAGCATGATTTCCCTTTTGTAAATCCATGCTGACTTTGTCTGATTATACCACTGCCTTCCAAATGCCGAGTTATGAAATCCTTGATAATAGACTCTAGCAACTTCCCCAGTACCGACGTTAGGCTCACTGGTCTATAGTTCCCTGTTTTCTCTCTACCTCCCTTTTTGAATAGCGGGCTTACATTAACTACCCTCCAATCTGTAGGAACTATTCCAGAGTCCAAAGAATTTTGGAAAATAACCACCAATGGATCTACTATTTCCAGGGCCACTTCCTTAAGTACTCTGGGATGAAGATTATCAGGACCTGGAGATTTATCCACCTTCAATTTCCCCAAAATAATTTCTCTCCTAATGCTGATTTCCTTCAGCTCCTCACTGAAACTTGTTTCTCTCAGAACTTCTGGTACATTATTCATCTCTTCCTTGGTGAAGACAAAAGCAAAGTACGAATTTAATTCCTCAGCCATTTCTTTATTCCCCATTATGAATTCTCCCCTTTCTGATTTAAGAGGCTTACATTCGTTTTTGTCAATCTTTTTCTCTTTACATATCTATAGCTTACTTTCACACTCTATTTTTTCCTTCTTAATCAATCCCTTGGTCTTCCTTTGCTGAATTTTAAACTGCGTCCAATCCTATTGTTTTTTCTTGTAAGCTTCTTCCTTGAATCTGATATTATCTCTAATTTCCCTTGTAAGCCTTGGTTTGGCCACAATTCTCTTCCCACTCTTGCGTCAAACAGGAATAAACAACTTCTGGAGTTCACCTATTTGTTCTTTAAATGCCTGCCATTGGCTGTCCATTATCTTTCCTTTCAGTAATGTTTCCCAGTCCATCATGGCCAATTCATGCTTCATATCATCATAGTTACCTTTATTGAGATTCAGGACCCTTGTCTCAGAATCAACTACATCACTATCCACCTTGACAAAGAATTCTACCGTATTATGGTCACTCGTCCCCAAGGGTTCTCTCACAACTAGATTGCCAACTAATCCTTTCTCATTGCACAACACCCAGTCCAAGATGGCTGGTTCCCTTGTTGGTTCCTCAATATATTGCTCCTGAAAACCATCCCAGATACACTCAGAAATTCCTCCTCAACTGTACTGTGACTAATTTGACTCTCCCAATCTATATGCAGATTATTATCGTCCATAATCACAGATGTTCCTTTAACACCTGCATGTCTGATTTCCTGTCTAATTCTCAACATTACCACTGCAGTTTGGTGGTCTGTACACCACCCTCACGAATGTTTTTTGTCCCTTGTTGTTCCTTAACTCGACCCATACCGATTCCACATCATCTATGCTAATATATTTCCTCAATACCATCTTTAATCAACAATGCACCGCCACCAACTTTTCCTTTCTGTCTGTCCTTCCTAAACACTGAATAACCTCAATGTTTTGTTCCCATCCTAGCTCACCTTGGAGCCACATCTCTGTAATGCCGACTATATCATACCCCTTCGCATCTATCTGTGCAACTAATTCATCCATTTTGTTTCGAATGCCCCGAGCATTCAGGTACAAAACCGTAAGGTGGCGCTTTTAACATTTCCATTTCCTTTCCTACTATTTTTTATTCGGTCCTTATCGGACTCTGGCCCTTGATTTCTCTGCCTATCACTTTCCTTATTCTCCTTACTGTCTTTTCCTCTTGTCCTTGATTCCCGCAGCTCTGAATCCTTGCAGAAGTTCCCATCCCACTGCCATATACGCAGCAGGAGCCCGGACAGGAAACACCTCCGTGTGGTGGCAAAGGGCAGGGAGGGCCTTTCCCTGAGGCAGCTCACGCTGAGGGCTCCATCTACGGGAGGAGTGGGTCGATGTGGAATTCCCTCCAGCTCAGACGGGATTCCACCGCGCAGTCGCACCTTCTTGAGTCGATGTGTGATGTTGGGTCCGAGCACGGCCCTCAGGCCATGGACGGCATTGGTTGCTAATCGCCCTCCGCTGTGTGCTGAGCTAACTCGTGGGGCATCATCCAGCCCACCCCCCCATTACCCAGCACATTCCTGACCCTGGTCCCCCCCGGCAGCCCGTCTCTCCGCCAGCCACTGGAAACGGAGCTGGCGGAGGAGCGGATTCCTGAGCAGCGGCTCCCAGACGCCAGCCGCTACGCCAGACGGGGAAGAGCTTCAGCACAAGGCGACTGTGTCCCAGACTTTGAGTCAGTCCTGGTGGAAAGCAGGCAACGCCTGCAGCCTGTTCCGGAAACCCCTCAGGGGCTGCAGATCATAATTCAGCCTTGCACCTGACGGAGAGAATACATCGTAAGAAGTTTAACACCAGGTTAAAGTCCAACAGGTTTATTTGGTAGCAGAAACTGATAGCCAAGTTCCGCACACATGAAGACATCCTCTCAGTTGCCCTCTCTGTGGGTGACACCCTAAGTGGTCATGGCGACCCGAGCACTCACCTCCGGCCCACCCTCGGGGGTGTAAACCGCACCAGGGAGGCGTCACGGCGAGGGGGGAGGGGAAGGTGGGAGGGAGGAGGTCGAGGAGGTCAAGGGGGAGGTGGGGGGTCGAGGGGGTCGAGGGGGGGTCGCAGGGGAAGTCGCGGGGAGATAAAAGGGGAAGTGGAGGGGGGAGGTCGAGGGGCAGGTCAAGGGGGGAGGGCTCACTAATAAGATGTTAATGTATTAAAATGAGGTTCCTGATCCTCTGAGGCGGGATTCGCATCAGTGAGGATCACGGAAAATCGGAAAACACCATCTCACCGGCAGGAAGCGCGATTCCCAACTCCTGCCATGGTTTGTGTCTCTGCTCTCTCTGCCAGCTGAAAATAACTCTCATGGAGGGAGAGAGAGAGACAGAGAGAGAGAGAGACAAAGTCCATCATGGTAGGTTGGTGCAAAAGGTTGGATCTCATGGGATAAAGGGGGAGGTGGCTAGATGGGTGGAGAACTGGCTTGGTCACAGAAGACAGAGGGTGGTAGTGGAAGGGTCTTTTTCCGGCTGGAGGCCTGTGACTAGTGGTGTTCCGCAGGGCTCTGTATTGGGACCTCTGCTGTTTGTGATTTATATAAACGATCTGGAAGAAGGTGTAACTGGGGTGATCAGTAAGTTTGCGGACGACACAAAATTGGCTGGACTTGCAGATAGTGAGGAACATTGTCAGAGGCTACAGAAGGATATTGATAGGCTGGAAATTTGGGCAAAGAAATGGCAGTTGGAGTTCAATCCAGATAAATGCGAAGTGCTGCATTTTGGTAGAAATAACGTAGGGAGGAGCTATACGATAAATGGCAGAACCATAAAGGGTGTAAATACGCAGAGGGACCTGGGTGTGCAAGTCCACAGATCCTTGAAGGTGACGTCACAGGTGGAGAAGGTAGTGAATAAGGCATATGGCATGCTTGCCTTTATAGGACGGGGCATAGAGTATAAAAGTTAGGATCTGATGTTGCAGTTGTATAGAGTGTTGGTTCGGCCGCATTTGGAATACTGCGTCCAGTTCTGGTCGCCACACTACCAGAAGGACGTGGAGGCTTTCGAGAGAGTGCAGAGGAGGTTTACCAGGATGTTGCCTGGTATGGAGGGGCTTAGTTATGAGGAGAGATTGGGTAAACTGGGGTTGTTCTCCTTGGAAAGACGGAGGATGAGGGGAGACCTAATAGAGGTGTATAAAATTATGAAAGGCATAGATAGGGTGAACGGTGGGAAGCTTTTTCCCAGGTCGGTGGTGACGTTCACGAGGGGTCATAGGTTCAAGGTGAGGGGGGGGAGGTTTAACACGGATATCAGAAGGACATATTTTACACAGAGGGTGGAGGGGGCCTGGAATGCGCTGCCAGGCAAGGTGGTGGAGGCGGACACACTGGGGACGTTTAAGACTTATCTAGATAGCCACATGAACGGAGTGGGAATGGAGGGATACAAAAGAATGGTCTCGTTTGGCTCAGGGAGCGGCGCGGGCTTGGAGGGCCGAAGGGCCTGTTCCTGTGCTGTATTGTTCTTTGTTCTTTGGGGGGGGGAGAGAGAGACAGAGGGAGAAAGAGACAGAGGGAGAGAGAGACAGAGGGAGAGAGAGAGACAGAGGGTGAGAGAGACAGAGGGAGAGAGGGAGGGGGAGTGAGAGACAGAGGGAGAGAGAGACAGAGGGAGAGAAGGAGAGAGAGATTCAGAGGGAGAGAGGGAGAGGCAGAGAGGGCGAGACGGGGAGAGTGTATGTGAGGGCAAGAGATTAAAGGGGGAGAATGTGGGAGAGAAGGTGGGAGACAGATTGAGAGGGAGCGAGAGGGAAAGAGAGGAAGGGGGAAAGAGAGGGAGAGGCAGAAGATATTGGGTAAAGGTGAGTGGGGGTGGGGAGAGGGGGAGAGGGTCAGGGGGACGCAGGAGTTGGTGTGGGTAGGGTGAGGAATTCCTCAGCCAGCCCTGGGTGAACTCTGGTTGCTGTGTCGACACCGGGAATGTGTGAGTGTAAAAGCCCCACTGTGGCCTTTCCAGCTTCTTGCCAGATGCCTGGAATGCCTTTTTTACAGAAGTTGCAAATCGAGAGCGGTTTTGTAATAATTCCCGAGGAGAGGAGTTACTGCAAGTTTCGATGTGGCATTTGTTGTTGTTAGATCATCATCACAGGGTGGGGGGCACAGGGTGGGGGGCACAGGGTGGGGGGTCACAGGGTGGGGGGGGTCACAGGGTGGGGGGGTCACAAGATCAGGGGTCACAGGTTGGGGGGTCACAGGGTCAGGGGTCACAGGGTGGGGGGGTCACAGGGTGGGGGGGGTCAGAGGATCAGGGGTCACAGGGTGGGGGGTCACAGGGTCAAGGGTCAGAGGATGGGGTCACAGGATCAGGGGTTACAGGGTGGGGGAGTCACAGGGTCAGGGCCACAGGGTGGGCGGTCACAGGATCAGGGGTCACAGGGTGGGGGTCATAGGGTGGGGGGGTCACAGGGTGGGGGGTCACAGGGTGGGAGGTCACAGGGTCGGGGTCACAGGGTCGGGGTCACAGGGTGGGGTGTCACAGGGTGGGGTGTCACAGGGTCGGGGTCACAGGGTGGGGGGGTCACAGGGTGGGAGGTCACAGGGTCGGGGTCACAGGGTCGGGGTCACAGGGTGGGGGTGTCACAGGGTGGGGTGTCACAGGGTGGGGTGTCACAGGGTCGGGGTCACAGGGTGGGGGTGTCACAGGGTGGGGTGTCACAGGGTGGGGTGTCACAGGGTCGGGGTCACAGGGTGGGGTGTCACAGGGTGGGGTGTCACAGGGTCGGGGTCACAGGGTCGGGGTCACAGGGTGGGGTGTCACAGGGTCGGGGTCACAGGGTCGGGGTCACAGGGTCGGGGTCACAGGGTGGGGGTGTCACAGGGTGGGGTGTCACAGGGTGGGGTGTCACAGGGTCGGGGTCACAGGGTGGGGGTGTCACAGGGTGGGGTGTCACAGGGTGGGGTGTCACAGGGTCAGGGTCACAGGGTGGGGTGTCACAGGGTCGGGGTCACAGGGTCGGGGTCACAGGGTCGGGGTCACAGGGTCGGGGTCACAGGGTCGGGGTCACAGGGTCGGGGTCACAGGGTGGGGTGACAGATGTTTCTCCCACCCGGGTGCAGCATTGTTGATGGAATTCCTGTGGGAAATTTCCAATTTTTAAGCTCTTTTCCCACAGCCCTGGAAAAAATTGCATTTAAGCTCATTACACGCCTGCCCATTACACACATACCTGTTACACACCACACATTACACACCCATCTGTTACACACCCACCCATTACATACTCGCCTATTACACACCCTCCCATTACACACCGACAAATTACACACATGCCCATTACACACCCACACATTACACACCCATTGCAAACCCTCCCATTACAACCTCTCCCATGACACACCCACCCATTACACACCCTCCGATTACACACCCAACCATTACACACCCACCCATTACACATCTGTCTGTTACACACCCACCGATTACACACAATCCCCATTACACATTCCCCTATTACAAACCCACACAATACACACACTCCCATTACACACCCTCCCATTACACACCTTCCTATTACACACACACCCATTATATATCTGGCCATTACACGCATGCCCACCCATTACACACATGCCCATTACACACCCTCCCATTACACACCCACCACTTACACACCCACCCATTACACACCCTCCAAATACACACTCTCCAATTACACACCTGCCTGTTACACACCCACCCATTACACATGATCCCATTACACACCCACCCAGTCTGCACTCATTGCACACCAGCCTGTTGCAGACTGAATCCTTACACACCTAGTCAGTACATAGGAGCCCGTTACAATTCCCACCCACTGCAGACATTCAGGAATGTGCCGTTACATTCATTTGAAGTTATATTTACTCCGCAGAATGATTCAGAGGCTGACAAATCAGTCTGAACGAAACCATCGCGACCACAGCTGGAAATTACTTCAGCTCAAATTCATATTAAATAATAAAAACTGGGTGAGGCTCTTCACTGAAAACCACAGGAAGAAATGAATCTTCAAAGTCGACCAGCCTCACCCAATCCACAAAACTCCTGGTGGAACATTTACTCTGTATCTAACCCCCGTGCTGTACCTGTCCTGGGAGTGTTTGATGGGGACAGTGTAGAGGGAGCTTTACTCTGTATCGAACCCCGTGCTGTACCTGTCCTGGGAGTGTTTGATGGGGAACAGTGTAGAGGGAGCTTTACTCTGTATCGAACCCCGTGCTGTACCTGTCCTGGGAGTGTTTGATGGGGACAGTGTAGAGGGAGCTTTACTCTGTATCTAATCCCGTGCTGTACCTGTCCTGGGAGTGTTTGATGGGGACAGTGTAGAGGGAGCTTTACTCTGTATCTAACCCCCGTGCTGTACCTGTCCTGGGAGTGTTTGATGGGGGACAGTGTAGAGGGAGCTTTACTCTGTATCTAACCCCGTGCTGTACCTGTCCTGGGAGTGTTTGATGGGGACAGTGTAGAGGGAGCTTTACTCTGTATCTAACTCCATGTGATTTTATTCTCAGTCTGAGTGGTGATCGATTTTCCGCATTTAAGGACCGAATAGGTGAATTCCAGAAGTTGTTTCTTCCAGTTTGGCACAAGAGTGGGAAGGGAATTGTGGCCAAACTGTGGCTTACAGGGGAAATTAGAGATAGTATCAGATTCAAGGAAGAAACATACAAATTGGCAAGAAAAAGCAACAGGCCTGAGGATTGGGAGCAGTTCAAAATTCAACAAAGGAAGACCAAGGGATTGATTAAGAAGGGAAAATAGAGTATGAAAGTGAGCTAGCGGAGAACATAAAAACTGACTGTAAAAGTTTCTGTCGACATGTAAAGAGAAAAAGATTGTCAAAAATGAATGTTGGCCCCTTACAGTCAGAAACAGGAGAATTCATAACGGGGAATAAAGAAATGGCCGAGAAATTAAATTTGTACTTTGAACAAAGAACAAAGAACAAAGAAAATTACAGCACAGGAACAGGCCCTTTGGCCCTCCAAGCCTGCACCGACCATGCTGCCCGACTGAACTAAAACCCCCTACCCTTCCGGGAACCATATCCCTCTATTCCCATCCTATTCATGTATTTGTCCAGACGCCCCTTAAAAGTCACTACCGTATCCGCTTCCACTACCTCCCCTGGCAACGAGTTCCAGGCACCCACCACCCTCTGTGTAAAAAATCTGCCTCGTACATCTCTTTTAAACCTTATCCCTCGCACCTTAAACCTGTGCCCCCTAGTAATTGACTCTTCCACCCTGGGAAAAAGCTTCTGACTATCCACTCTGTCCATGCCTCTCATAATCTTGTAGACTTCTATCAGGTCGCCCCTCAACCTCCATCATTCCAGTGAGAACAAACTGAGTTTCTCCAACCTCTCCTCATAGCTAATGCCCTCCATACCAGGCAACATCCTGGTAAATCTTTCCTGTACCCTCTCCAAAGCCTCCACATCCTTCTGGTAGTGTGGCGACCAGAATTGAACACTATATTCCAAGTGCGGCCTAACTAAGGTTCTATAAAGCTGCAACATTACTTGCCAATTTTTAAACTCAATGCCCCGGCCGATGAAGGCAAGCATGCCATATGCCTTCTTGACTATCTTCTCCACCCGCATTGCCACTTTCAGTGACCTGTGTACCTGTACACCCAGATCCCTCTGCCTATCAATACTCCTAAGGGTTCTGCCATTTACTGTATATTTCCTATCTGTATTAGACCTTCCAAAATGCATTACCTCACATTTGTCCGGATTAAACTCCATCTGCCATCTCTCCGCCCAAATCTCCAACTGATCTATATCCTGCTGTATCCTCTGATGGTCCTCATCGCTATCCGCAAATCCACCAACCTTTGTGTCGTCCGCAAACTTACTAATCAAACCAGTTCCATTTTCTTCCAAATCATTTATATATATTACAAACAGCAAAGGTCCCAGCACTCATCCTTGAGGAACACCACTTGTCACAGCCCTCCATTCAGAAACACACCCTTCCACTGCTACCCTCTGTCTTCTTTGACTGATGTGGAGATGCCGGCGTTGGACTGGGATAAATACAGTAAGAGTTTTAACAACACCAGGTTAAAGTCCAACAGGTTTATTTGGTAGCAAATGCTATTAGCAGATATCCACTCCATCTGACGAAGGAGCAGCGCTCCGAAAGCTAATGGCATTTGCTAGCAAATAAACCTGTTGGACTTTAACCTGGTGTTGTTAAAACTCTTACTACGTTCTTTGCCCGAGCCAGTTTTGTATCCACCTTGCCAGCTCACCTCTGATCCCATGCGACTTCACCTTCTGCACCAGTCTGCCATGAGGGATCTTGTCAAAGGCCTTACTGACGTCCATGTAGACAACATCCACTGCCCTACCCTCATCAATCATCTTTGTCACTTCCTCGAAAAACTCGATCACGTTCGTGAGACACGACCTCCCCTTCACAAAACCATGTTTCCTCTCACTAATACGTCCACTTATTTCCAAGTGGGAGTAAATCCTGTCTCGAAGAATCCTCTCCAATAATTTCCCTACTGCTGATGTAAGGCTCACCGGCCTGTAATTACCTGGATTATTCTTGCTATCCTTCTTAAACAAAGGAACATTATTCATGTCTTCACAAAGAAAGACATGAATAATGTACCAGAAGTGCTGAGAGAAACCTTGTGGATTTCGTTGCCTCTCCTCATGGAAGTTCTCCTGCCTTTGTCATTGTTGAGGACTCAGTACCGGATCCTTCGGGTGGCCAGCCCTCCAGATGATGGGAAGTGTCCTGAACCACCCTGCTGGGAGTAATGAGTCCCGAATGCTAAGGGTTGCTAGTGGGGTATGCTGAAGGACAGTCTGAGTTTTACCCATTTTCCGTTGTTGACAGCACCTAACGAGGGTCCACACCAGCATTATGCCCGTTCCGACAGTCACCCCTATTCTAATTACCACCCGCCTGCCTGTTAATCGGCTGCCTGCTGACCCTGGAATGAATATATCCCAGTAAGAAGTCTAACAACACCAGGTTAAGGTCCAACAGGTTTATTTGGTAGCAAAAGCCACTAGCTTTCGGAACAGGCTGTTCCTTTGTCAGGTGGGTGGGAGTTCTGATCACAAACAGGGCACAAAGACACAAACTCAATTTACATGAATAATGATTGGAATGTGAGTCTTTACAGCTAATCAAGTCTTAAAGGTACAGACAATGTGAGTGGAGGGAGCATTAAGCACAGGTTAAAGAGATGTGTATCGTCTCCAGACAGGACAGCTAGTGAGATTTTGCACATCCAGGCAGGTTGTGGGGGTTACAGATAGTGTGACATGAACCCAATATCCCGGTTGAGGCCGTCCTCATGTGTGCGGAACTTGGCTATCAGTCTCTGCTCAGCGACTCTGCGCTGTCGTGTGTCGTGAAGGCCGCCTTGGAGAACGCTTACCCGAATATCAGAGGCCAAATGCCCGTGACCGCTGAAGTGCTCCCCAACAGGAAGAGAACGGTCTTGCCTGGTGATTGTCGAGCGGTGTTCATTCATCCGTTGTCGTAGCGTCTGCATGGTTTCCCCAATGTACCATGCCTCGGGACATCCTTTCCTGCAGTGTATCAGGTTGACAACGTTGGCCGAGTTGGATTTTTACCATGAAATCCTTAATATCGAGGGAAAGGGTTCGCTCAATGTCACCACACGAACTCCATCTCCTACTCCCCGGATCTGGGTCGTTATATGGGTTAGGGGTAGCTCTTTATTGGTTATGGATGTTGAAGCTCCTGTATCTTTCAACATTGTACACTGCCGGCCCCCTAGCAGCGCGTCAATAAGTATTCAGGAATCCCTCTCCTCCCCTCTGAGGGCCGAGAATGGTCACTGCTTCATCGCGCCGAACATCTTTGCCAGATCTTCTGCTGAGACCTGTATCACCGACCGGGGGCTCCTGACCCCCCCCCCCCACTATCCTTTACAGTGCTGGGTCCCTGGCCTTCCTTGCCTCCCCTTTTTGCCCAGCAGTTCTTCTGGTCATGCCCTGACTTCCGGCAATTCCGGCATCTCGGCGGGCCTTGGCCTGCATTCTCTCGGGAATGCCCTTCCTTCCCACAGTTGTAGCATTGCCTTTCTCCGTCTATCCTTCCCATGGGGCTCACCTTGTGCCCCTTCCCGGAATTAGCCTCTGCCTTCATCGCCCAGATGAGGAGCTGATTATAAGTGTTCCCTTCCGGTCTGCCCATCTGCACAATTCTGGTCAAATGTGGACCCATTTTGTCGGTCAACATTTTAAAAAAGATTTCACGGTCTTGGTGTGGGACAGCTTCCCCCGAATGGTGTTTGTCTGCCTCAGACTTCCTCTCTGCAGAGTCCTCTACCCTTTCCTTTGACCCTTGCTTAATCAGAGTAATCAATGTCCAATTTGGACTGCTCCTTCCCAGGACAGTTCTTGCTGCTAATTTAAAGGCCGCAAAGTGGGTGTCTTTATTTCCCCTCCCCCCTGGGTGATCCATGTGCGATCTCTGGCTGTGGCATGCTGGCCCAATCTGGTGCGGGGACCTTTGACCTCAACAATAAATGAATGTTGTCATTAGTCAACCCATGGGCCTCCCGCAATTTTTCTAATTTATCCCAAAAAGGGTCGTTGTCATTCTGTCCTTTCATTGGGGGGTAGTTTGTTCAGAACCATCTGCTTGTCCCCCGCTGTAAAGGGCGTTTGAATCTGTTGCTCAGTGGTCTGTCCGTCCATGGTCTTCCTGCCAACTCACAAAGGGGCTACGGGCTGTGGTTTGCCTTCCTCCTCGTAAGGAGGAGGAAACGGGTACTCGTGCCCGTATGTCTGCCCCTGTATATCCCTTCCTGTAGACTGTCCCACCCGGCCTCGCCGTCACTGTCCTCAACTAAGTCTGGCACTGTTGGTACCACAGCCCCCACCAATCTTCCATGTGGTTTGTGCCTGTCTCCCTCCCGCGTCCGCCTCACAGCTGCTCCTCTCACTTCATGATGCTCTCTTATCCCCTGGTTTCTCAATATGGCTGTTGTAACTATTACTCCCTTCCCATACTTGTTTTTAGTTTGCCCCCTCCATCAGGTCTTCTGCTCGGCCATGGAAACATCCGGATCAAATCCTTTTCCCATCATTTTCTTAATCAATTTTATATTATGATCAGCTATAGTTTGTACGATAGATCCCTCGGGTCCCCAATGGAAACCCCCTGTACAGGCGCCTGTTTTGTTACACCGGCCATCTTGGCCACTTTTGCCCACTCTCTCCTCTCATAGGGATTTTTTTCTTCCCTCATGCCTTTATCCTCTCGCAGAATCCTCACTCGCGGCTACTCGCTGTAAGCGAGACCCATCAATCCTTTTCCTTATTTTTCCCCAGCGTGAGTTTTATATGCAAACTTTGCTAAAACTTAAGCTTTCTTATCAATTCTGTGTACCGGCGCGCGGTATTATCCTTCAATTTCCTTCAAACTCACACGGTCTGATGTTTCCTCCGTATAGTTCTTTAGTGCCACAACTTACAGCCTGCCAACGACTAGTGTGAAATCGCTCCCCTAACTATAGGTGGTAAAATAAACATACTTGCTCGACTTGGAGCCACGGAGTCGCTGGTCATCCGGTACGGAACCCTGCTCGCAGCGCCAATTGTAGGAGGAAAATAAAGTGAGTCAAGCCTTGGAGACCATGTCGCACTTCAAGAAAAGTTTTTATTCCACTTGCATGAGGGAGAACTGAACTCAGGCCTGGAATCTCAGATTGCCTGCGAGCCCTCTCTGTCCCTGGTAGATTTGGTACAGGTTAATATACTGTTTCCAGTCACAAAGGTTACCATTAGCAGATTAATTCCTCAAGTTGGATACGAGATGGTTATTTTAATCTTGTTACACAGACTTCATTGTTCAGTACAACTTTGATAATCAGTGTCTTCAGCAGTTCCATTTACCCGATTACAATGTCAAAGCAGATTGGCACTGATGTGTTCATCGTTCGCCCCTCTGCTAGACTATCGTGTTTTACAGAAGACTATATCCTCCCTAGACTATATGGAACCTGGCTGTCTTAACATCGGTTCTCCCATTGTCGTGATAATTCGAGCGATCTCCCGCACATCAGAAGTTGATAGCATGCATTAATCGTTATTTGTTGGCAGAGCAGGCCTCTAGTTGCCTGCATTAACCCATTCCTTCCCTCTGGTGAGGCGTGGCTCTCTGGGCTTGCTCTATGTAGCCCTGCATGTATTATACTGAAATTAAATAACATTTGCACGAACATATAAATTCAAAAATAAAAGACATGATCACCAATATTGCCCCGCAACACAGACCCTCTGACAGTGCGGCACTTCCTCAGTACTGACCCTCTGACAGTGCGGCACTCCCTCAGTACTAACCCTATGACATTACGGCACTCCCTCAGTACTGACCCTCTGACAGTGCAGCACTCCCTCAGCATGGACCCTCCAACAATGCGGCACTCCCTCAGTACTGACCCACTGACAGTGCGGCACTCCCTCAATACTGACCCACTGACAGTGCAGCACTCCCTCAGTACTGACCCACTGACAGTGCGGCACTCCCTCAGTACTGACCCTCTGACAGTGCGGCACTCCCTCAGTACTGACCCTCTGACAGTGCGGCACTCCCTCAGTACTGACCCTCCGACAGTGCGGCAATCCCTCAGTACTGACCTTCTGACAGTGCGGCACTCCCTCATCACTGACACTCTGACAGTGCGGCACTCCCTCAGTACTGATCCCCTGACAGTGCGGCACTCCCTCAGTACTGATCCTCTGACAGTGTGGCACTCCCTCAGTACTGACCCTCTGACAGTGCGGCACTCGCTCAGCACTGACCCTCTGAAGGTGCGGCACTTCCTCAGCACTGACCCTCTGACCGTGCGGCACTCCCTCAGCACTGGCCCTCTGACAGTGCGGCACTCCCTCAGCAATGCCCCTCTGACAGTGCAGCGCTCCCTCAGCACTGACCCTCTGACAGTGCGGCACTCCCTCAGCACAGACCCTCTGACAGTGCGGCACTCCTTCAGCACTGACCCTCTGACAGTGCGGCACTCCCTCAGTGCTGACCCTCTGACAGTGCGGAACTCCCTCAGCACTGACCCTCTGACAGTGCGGTGCTCCCTCAGCACTGACCCTCTGACAGTGCGGCGTTCCCTCAGCACTGACCCTCTGACAGTGCGGCGCTCCCTCAGCACTGACCCTCTGACAGTGCGGCACTCCCTCAGTACTGACCCTCTGACAGTGCGGCGCTCCCTCAGCACTGACCCTCTGACAGTGCGGCGCTCCCTCTGCACTGACCCTCTGACAGTGCGGCACTCCCTCAGCACTGACCCTCTGACAGTGCGGCACTCCCTCAGCACTGACCCTCTGACAGTGCGGCACTCCCTCAGTACTGACCGTCTGACAGTGCAGCGCTCCCTCAGTACTGACCCTCTGACAGTGCGGCACTCCCTCAGTACTGACCGTCTGACAGTGCAGCGCTTCCTCAGTACTGACCCTCTGACAGTGCGGCACTCCCTCAGCACTGACCCTCTGACAGTGCGGCACTCCCTCAGCACTGACCCTCTGACAGTGCGGCACTCCCTCAGCACTGACCCTCTGACAGTGCGGCACTCCCTCAGCACTGACCCTCTGACAGTGCGGCACTCCCTCAGCACTGACCCTCTGACAGTGCGGCACTCCCTCAGCACTGACCCTCTGACAGTGCGGCACTCCCTCAGCACTGACCCTCTGACAGTGCGGCACTCCCTCAGCACTGACCCTCTGACAGTGCGGCACTCCCTCAGCACTGACCCTCTGACAGTGCGGCACTCCCTCAGCACTGACCCTCTGACAGTGCGGCACTCCCTCAGCACTGACCCTCTGACAGTGCGGCACTCCCTCAGTACTGACCCTCTGACAGTGCGGCACTCCCTCAGCACTGACCCTCTGACAGTGCGGCACTCCCTCAGCACTGACCCTCTGACAGTGCGGCACTCCCTCAGCACTGACCCTCTGACAGTGCGGCACTCCCTCAGCACTGACCCTCTGACAGTGCGGCACTCCCTCAGTACTGACCCTCTGACAGTGCAGAACATGGTGTTTGTAATGTTTGGAATGTATGTTCCGGATTATTTTGCAGGGTTTGGACTTCGTGTCTGAGCTGTGGTTTTTTCATGTAATTAGAATAAAAGTTTAAAGGAGCAGTGTAATTTTGTGTCAGTTTGATTTCTCTCCCCGGTGCCCAGTGAGTGCAGGGGGTTGTTCTGGGCGTCTTCTGGCACTGGGCTGGAGTGGGCAGTGAGTGGAGGAGGGGGGGGGGGGCACTCCCACATCTGTAGCATCTGTATCGCTGCCTTTGCCTCTGGTGAATTGTTCAGCTCCAGACAAGGCTGGGAGGAGGATCAGGGATTGTGTGAGTGAGTGTGGGGAGGCAGGCGAGTGCTGGGGCTGAAACACTGACACGAATCCACATTCCTTATGGAGCTCACATTCTCGCCCCATCACTGAATTCGCTGATTCCCAACTTCTGCAACTTTTAATTCGCAAAAACTCTGCGGCTCCCGGGAGCAGCTTCGGAATTATGGATAATCCCAGCCGCTGGAGGAGGAAGAGGAGAATGTGCCATTCTGTGCTGGCATTGCACTTAGTCCTTTCATTAGTAACTTATGTTAGTGCAGGTAAGTGAATTGTTACCCGCTCCGGGAACTTTGCAAACTTCTCCCTGAAACTCTTGCTAACTCCCTGAAACTCGTACAGGCTGCGAGTGGAGCAGATTCTGGAAATAATTTTCCCTTTTCCCAACCCCCCTCTTTGCAGATTCACTGAAAATCTGGGAAACAGGACTTTGTTTAAAGTGTCCACATTCCTTTTGAAGGAGAGAGAGGAGGAGGGGGTGGGTGTCAGATTCCGCTGGGATCCCTGTTCAGGCTCTAACAAGCACCCCACCACCCCCCCTCCCCCGGTTCCCCCCCCCCCCCCCAAGTTCTCCCCCCTCCCCCAGTTTCCCTTCACCACCCTCACCCCCACACTAACTTTCTCCTTTGTTCTTTGGCGACTGCTGCCTGGGTAGAGAAAGAGAGCAGGAGCCACTCTGAGAACAAGAACATTTTAAAACAGCCTCATTCTCCCTCCCTGTGTATGTGTGTGGGTGTGTGTGTGGGTATGTGTGGTGGGGTTCCCAGTGTCAGTTCCCAGTCTCTCTCCCTGTCTCAGTGAAAAGTCTCTGTTCCAAACCTGGACCCCAGGATTCGCCCCCGAGAAACAATAACATTCTCTAACTTCCATTCACATTTCTCCAATCCCTTTGTGAAACTTCCCGGAAGAATTCGAGTTTTCCTGCAGAGGGATTGGGGAGGGTGGCTTTGCTCTCTGACACAGCTCAGTGAGCTGGGGACAAACCCGGCAACGAATGGCTGGTGTGGAAGGAGCTGGAAGCTCTGGGATGTGTTTAGGTTACTGACTGCTGCAGTTTTTAATTTGAGAATGGGTTTGGTGAACTACTCCAAGGAGCAGTGCAGATCCCTGTCTGAAGTGGGAGATGTTGAGATGATGAAATCCCACTGGGATGGTTAATATCCAGAGCCTGAGAGAATCATTCTTTCCTAATGTGGTGTCTGCGAGACTAAAGGTCATTTTCCTGGTTCCGATTTCTCTGGCAGTTTGATTATGTTTCAGGGAGTGACTGTCTTTGAAAAAGGAAAAAAAAGACTAGACCCAGACTTAATTTGACAGATAGAATCTTAGATTGCGAGTCTGAGACTGTGCCCCAATGCAGACCAGTCTGTGCAGCAATGCAGAGTCTGGGCACCAATGCAGACCAGAGACTGTGCCCCAATGCAGACTAGAATCTGTGCACCAGTGCAGAGTCTGTGCACCAATGCAGACTAGAATCTGTGCACCAATGCAGAGTCTGTGCACCAATGCAGACTAGAATCTGTGCACCAATGCAGAGTCTGTGCACCAATGCAGACTAGAATCTGTGCACCAGTGCAGAGTCTGTGCACCAATGCAGACTAGAATCTGTGCACCAATGCAGAGTCTGTGCACCAATGCAGACTAGAATCTGTGCACCAATGCAGAGTCTGTGCACCAATGCAGACTAGAATCTGTGCACCAATGCAGAGTCTGTGCACCAATGCAGACTAGAATCTGTGCACCAATGCAGAGTCTGTGCACCAATGCAGACTAGAATCTGTGCACCAATGCAGAGTCTGTGCACCAATGCAGACAGTGAGACTGTGCACCAATGCGGAGTCTGTGCACCAATGCAGACTGCCAGACTTCACATGTGTGTGTGTGCACTGGTGCAGACAGTGGGGGATTTTCTGGCGTCTTCATGGCATGTTTCCCATCCTGGAAGCTGGCAGTGGCGGATCTCTGGTCTCACTACTATCAATGGAATTTTCTATCCACACCACCCCACGCCCCCAGGTAACCCGCGGCGGGAGTGCTCGGTTAACGGGACCAGAATATCCCAGTGGCCTGGACAGCTGGACAATTCCGGCCAGTGGGTTTGCTATGTGTGAAGGAGCTGCTCCAGGATTCTGGAACTGATTTCCCGGTACGATGCAGCGACCGGGTCTGTGTCTATGCCCAGATCCTGAGGCAGCGTTTCCCCAGCCACTACCCACAGGGAGTGAACAACCTCTCGGGGGAATTTACTCCGATAGGTTTGACACCGGAGTGCTGATATCTGATGCCAGCAACCTTCGGGCATTCCAGTTTAGCAACTGCCTGAACTTGCTTTCTGTTCCATAGAGAGTTTCTGTTCGCCCAGCTAGTGTGAGGCAGGAATGGAAGAGTTACGGTGAGGAAGCAGGCTGAATGGGAAGGTTAACTGGGGGCAGGAGTGAAAAGGTTGAGTACCGCTGACCCGAATGAACTGTTTAAACGTCATTGGGACTGGAAGGGTCATACGCAAAGGTCAGAAGTTCAAACCCATGCCATTAGCTGTTGAGATCAGCTTCTCCCAGCTCTTATAGACTAGGATCAGAATTGTGAGAGCGTCTCTGCAGTAACTGGGTAACCAGCCAGAGAATCTGCAGTAACTGGGTAACCAGCCAGAGAATCTGCAGTAACTGGGTAACCAGCCAGAGCATCTCTGCAGTAACTGAGTAACCAGCCAGAGCGTCTTTGCAGTAACTGGGTAACCAGCCAGAGCATCTCTGCAGTAACTGGGTAACCAGCCAGAGCATCTCTGCAGTAACTGGGTAACCTGCCAGAGCATCTCTGCAGTAACTGAGTAACCAGCCAGAGCGTCTTTGCAGTAACTGGGTAACCAGCCAGAGCATCTCTGCAGTAACTGAATAACCAGCCAGAGCATCTCTGCAGTAACTGGGTAACCAGCCAGAGCGTCTCTGCAGTAACTGGGTAACCAGCCAGAGCATCTCTGCAGTAACTGGGTAACAGCCAGAGCATCTCTGCAGTAACTGAGTAACCAGCCAGAGCGTCTTTGCAGTAACTGAGTAACCAGCCAGAGCGTCTCTGCAGTAACTGGGCCAGCCAGAGCGTCCCTGCAGTAACTGGGTAACCAGCCAGAGCGTCTGCGGTAACTGGGTAACCAGCCAGAGCATCGCTGCAGTAACTGAGTAACCAGCCAGAGCGTCTCTGCAGTAACTGGGTAACCAGCCAGAGCGTCTCTGCAGTAACTGGGTAACCAGCCACTGTCTGGTTATTGAGTGGGAGATAGGTCTGTAATGCATGGAGGCTGAACACTCGGACAGTGTGCCCTCGGGGTGGACGCTCGGACAGTGTGCCCTCGGGGTGAACACTCGGACAGTGTGCCCTCGGGGTGAACACTCGGACAGTGTGCCCTCGAGGTGGACACTCGGACAGTGTGCCCTCGGGGTGGACGCTCGGACAGTGTGCCCTCGAGGTGGACACTCGGACAGTGTGCCCTCGGGGTGGACACTCGGACAGTGTGCCCTCGGGGTGGACACTCGGACAGTGTGCCCTCGGGGTGGACACTCGGACAGTGTGCCCTCGGGGTGGACACTCGGACAGTGTGCCCTCGGGGTGGACACTCGGACAGTGTGCCCTCGGGGTGAACACTCGGACAGTGTGCCCTCGGGGTGGACACTCGGACAGTGTGCCCTCGGGGTGGACACTCGGACAGTGTGCCCTCGGGGTGAACACTCGGACAGTGTGCCCTCGAGGTGGACACTTGGGCCGTTTGCCCTCGAAGTGGAAACTCCAGATCCACCGTCTCCAAGATGATATCATCAGTCCAATCCCAGGCTGCAACACTGGATTGGCCATGAACAATTCTCTGGAAATGGGAGGCAGCTGTAACGGATCCGCTGACAAAAAACTCCTGAAATCATCACATCGTCACCAGCTTCCAGTTAAAAGTCTGCAAATTAATGCCAGCAAAATTTAGCAAATAAAACTTTGACAAAACTAGCAGAGTTCCAGTGGGAATGATCCCAACAAACATTTCACCAAGGATTCAGTATAAATAATGCGTCTGGAACATCATCGTTTAATCTCCAACCACCGAGAGTAATTTCAGCAAACAAAACATTCACAAAGAGGGTAACGGGGACACGACAGCAGAGAGTGTTAGAATGTACCGCCTCATTACAGGGGAGACCGAGCGTGTGTGTGAGCGCGCATGTGAGTGTTGTGAGCTTGTGTGAGCGCACGTGTATGTGAGCGCTTGTGTGACTGTGTGTATGCGCATGTGTGCATGAGCACGTGTGTGAGCATGTGTGTGTGTGTGAGTGCGTGTGTGAGCACATGCGTGTGTGATCGTGTGCGTGTGAGCAAGTGTATGTGTGTGTGTGAGCCTGTGTGTGAATGTGTGTGTGTGTGTGAGTGTGTGTATGTGTGTGAGCATGTGTGTGTGCGTGCGAGTGTGTGTGTGTGCGAGTGTGTGTGCGAGTGTGTGTGAGTGTGTGTGTGTGAGCCTGTGTGTGAGTGCGTGTGTGCGTGTGAGCATATGTGTGTCAGCGCATGTGTGCACGTGTGTGTGTGAGTGTGTGTGCGAGTGCGTGTGAGTGTGTGTGTGTGTGTGTGTGTGTGCGCGCGTGTGTGAGCGTGTGTGTGTGTGTGTATGTGTGTGAGTGTGAGTGCGTGTGAGTGTGTGTGTGTATGTGTGTGAGTGTGAGTGCGTGTGAGTGTGTGTGTGTATGTGTGTGAGTGTGAGTGCGTGTGAGTGTGTGTGTGAGTGCGTGTGAGTGTGTGTGTAAGTTTGTGTGTGAAACTGCGCTGAGTGTCCCAGCAGCATTTACAGAAAGGAACATAGAACAGCACAGGAACAGGAACAGGCCATTCGGCCCACAATGTTGTGCTGAACACAACGTCAAATTAAACTGATCCCTCTGCCTGCCCTTGCTCCATATCCTTCTATTCCTTGCATGCTTATCCAAAAGCCCCTTAAACACCCCCATCATATCTGCCTCCACCACCACCCTGGCAGTGCATTCCAGACACCTACCACTCAGTTAAAAATTTCCCCCTCACATCTCCTTTGAACTTTCTCCCTCTCACCTCAAGGGCGTGCCCCCTAGTATTAGGCATTTCAACTCTGGGAAAAAGATTCTGACGGTCAACCTTATCTATGCTTCTCATAATTTTATAGACTTCTATCAGGTTTCCCCTCAGCCTCCACTGCTCCAGAGAAAACCCTAGTTTGCCCAGCCTCTGCTTATAGCTCAGACCCTCTAATCCAAGCAACATCCTGGTAAACCTCTCCTGCATCCTCTCCAAAGCCTCCTTCCTGTAATGTGCCGACCAGAACTGAACGCAATACTCTAAGTGCAGCCTAGCCAAACTTTTATAAAGCTGCAAGGTGATCCCCTGTTGAAAAGGTACAATGTACTTATTACATGTGAAGATAAGGATGCAGGCTGTCTGCAGTTCAGCCAGAATGTGGGTCATGGCATCTTGGAACATAAAGGGTGGGTGGAGGAGTGGTGGAGTGGTGGGGGGAGGGCAGTGGGGAGGGGGGGGGGGGGTGGGGGTGGCAGGAGGAAGCAGGAAGGTGTAATGTGGTAGTTGGAGGGAATTCAACATTCCGTACTCCAGATAGAAGCCTTTGTTAGCAGCATGGAAAGTTCCACCTGGATGTTGCCTACCTGGAGCCAGGTTGAGGGGCATCTCAAACCAGCTTTCAATACTAGCACAGTGGTTAGCACCACTGCCTCACAGCGCCAGGGACCCAGTTCGATTCCTGCCTTGGGTGTCTGTGTGGAGTTTACCCGTTCTCCCCGTGTCTGTGTGGGTTCGGTAGATTGGCCTTGGTAAATGCATGGGGTCACTGGGTTAGAGCTGGGGTGTGGGGCCTGCCTAAAAAGCTCTTTCGGAGAGCTGGTACGGACTCAATGGGCCAAATGGCCTCCTTGTGCTGGGAGCGCTGCAGGAGCGCTGTGGGAGTGCTGCGGGAGCGCTGCGGGAGTGCTGTGGGAGCGCTGTGGGAGCGCTGTGGGAGTGCTGCGGGAGTGCTGTGGGAGTGCTGTGGGAGCGCTGCGGGAGTGCTGTGGGAGCACTGTGGGAGTGCTGTGGGAGCGCTGTGGGAGTGCTGTGGGAGCGCTGTGGGAGTGCTGTGGGAGTGCCGAGGGAGTGCTGTGGGAGTGCTGTGGGAACGCTGTGGGAGTGCTGTGGGAGTGCTGTGGGAATGCTGTGGGAGCGCTGTGGGAGCGCTGTGGGAGCGCTGCGGGAGCGCTGTGGGAGTGCTGTGGGAACGCTGTGGGAGTGCTGTGGGAGTGCTGTGGGAATGCTGTGGGAGCGCTGTGGGAGCGCTGTGGGAGCGCTGCGGGAGCGCTGTGGGAGTGCTGTGGGAGTGCTGTGGGAGTGCTGTGGGAGCGCTGCGGGAGCGCTGCGGGAGTGCTGTGGGAGTGCTGTGGGAGTGCTGTGGGTGTGCTGTGGGAGCGCTGTGGGAGCGCTGTGGGAGTGCTGTGGGAGTGCTGTGGGAGTGCTGTGGGAATGCTGTGGGAGTGCTGTGGGAGTGCTGCGGGAGCCCTGTGGGAATGCTGTGTGAGTGCTGAGGGAGCCCTGTGGGAATGCTGTGGGAGTGCTGTGGGAGTGCTGCGGGAGCCCTGTGGGAGCGCTGTGGGAGTGCTGTGGGAGTGCTGCGGGAGCCCTGTGGGAGTGCTGTGGGAGTGCTGTGGGAGTGCTGCGGGAGCCCTGTGGGAGCACTGTGGGAGTGCTGTGGGAGTGCTGTGGGAGTGCTGTGGGAGCGCTGTGGGAGTGCTGCGGGAGTGCTGTGGGAGTGCTGCGGGAGTGCTGTGGGAGTGCTGTGGGAGTGCTGCGGGAGTGCTGCGCGAGCGCTGCGGGAGTGCTGTGGGAGTGCTGCGCGAGCGCTGTGGGAGTGCTGCGGGAGTGCTGTGGGAGTGCTGCGCGAGCGCTGTGGGAGTGCTGCGGGAGTGCTGTGGGAGTGCTGCGCGAGCGCTGTGGGAGCGCTATCGGAGTGCTGCGGGAGTGCTGTGGGAGTGCTGTGGGAGTGCTGTGGGAGTGCTGTGGGACTGCTGTGGGAGTGCTGTGGGAGTGCTGTGGGAGCGCTGTGGGAGTGCTGTGGGAGTGCTGTGGGACTGCTGTGGGAGTGCTGCGGGAGTGCTGTGGGAGTGCTGCGGGAGTGCTGTGGGAGTGCTGTGGGACTGCTGTGGGAGTGCTGTGGGACTGCTGTGGGAGTGCTGTGGGAGTGCTGCGGGAGTGCTGTGGGAGTGCTGCGCGAGCGCTGTGGGAGCGCTATCGGAGTGCTGCGGGAGTGCTGTGGGAGTGCTGCGGGAGCGCTGTGGGAGTGCTGCGGGAGTGCTGTGGGAGTGCTGCGCGAGCGCTGTGGGAGCGCTATCGGAGTGCTGCGGGAGTGCTGTGGGAGTGCTGTGGGACTGCTGTGGGAGTGCTGTGGGAGTGCTGTGGGAGTGCTGTGGGAGTGCTGTGGGAGCGCTGTGGGAGTGCTGCGGGAGTGCTGTGGGAGTGCTGCGGGAGTGCTGTGGGAGTGCTGTGGGAGTGCTGTGGGAGTGCTGCGCGAGCGCTGTGGGAGTGCTGTGGGACTGCTGTGGGAGTGCTGCGGGAGTGCTGCGGGAGTGCTGTGGGAGTGCTGTGGGAGTGCTGCGCGAGGGCTGTGGGAGTGCTGCGGGAGTGCTGTGGGAGTGCTGCGGGAGTGCTGCGCGAGCGCTGTGGGAGTGCTGTGGGAGTGCTGCGGGAGTGCTGCGCGAGCGCTGTGGGAGTGCTGCGGGAGTGCTGTGGGAGTGCTGCGGGAGTGCTGTGGGAGTGCTGCGGGAGTGCTGTGGGAGTGCTGCGGGACTGCTGTGGGAGTGCTGTGGGAGTGCTGTGGGAGTGCTGTGGGAGTGCTGTGGGAGTGCTGTGGGAGTGCTGCGGGAGTGCTGTGGGAGTGCTGTGGGAGTGCTGTGGGAGTGCTGCGGGAGTGCTGCGGGAGTGCTGCGGGAGTGCTGTGGGAGTGCTGCGGGAGTGCTGTGGGACTGCTGTGGGAGTGCTGTGGGAGTGCTGTGGGAGTGCTGCGGGAGTGCTGTGGGAGTGCTGTGGGAGTGCTGTGGGAGTGCTGCGGGAGTGCTGCGGGAGTGCTGTGGGAGTGCTGCGGGAGTGCTGTGGGAGTGCAATCCTAGGAGAAAGGAGAAATTGGGTCGTGACCAGGGCTTTAATCGAGTAAATGATGAGCTCGCTCAGGTGGAAAGGTAATATCAACAATTCAAAAGCAAATGGTAAAGGAAGAGAGTGGAGCGATTGTCCGAAATTGTGGTTTCGCTAAAAAAGGAAAACTAAAAAATGTAAAGTGATTAAAATAAGAGAGAAAAAATAAAAAATACAATAAAACAGAAAACAGAAACAGATTGGAGTGTGTGGCCCAAATTGGCAACCTATAAAAACACAGGGTACACGGAACAAACTGACTGGATTGCATTTGCAAGTTGAGCTCAGAGACTGTGAGATAATCATCATTGGGCTGGGAACTAAATTAACCAGATTAGAACATCTGCTAAAAGATCAGAAAAATGATCGAGAAACCTAAATGATTGAGGAGGAAATCCCTTCAATGGCGAGGGAGGATATAACAGCGGAACGGAGGCTTTCTGGGGAGAATTAAGAAATAGAAAATGTTTGAAGATTGGAGTGGGAACTATAGAAAAGCCCCCAGCAGCAGCTATGAAGTGGCAGATTGTATAAGTGCAGAGATGAGACAGTATGTAGAAAAGGCAGTGTGGTTTTAATGGGGGATTTTAACTCTCAGATAGATGGAGGTGTCAGTAAGGTCGTGAATTTGTGGGACAGTCTCTGAAGCAATGGGCTGAATTTCACAGAGGGAATCAGGACTCCGACCTTTGGGTAAAAAGCAGATCCCGAGACGACACTTCCCAGCAGGTCTGTTCAGCAATTCTACCCCAGGAGCTGTGGGCTGCTGCCCAATGGAGATTGGCAGCTGGACTCCTGATGGTGCTGGAACCTTCTGTCTTCCAATCTTGAGGCTTGGCTGTTTGCCCAGACCTATAAAAGCATTATTTCAGCAGTTTTGACAATGGAAGTGAATTGTTAACTTTGCTTCATCAATCTGTAAGTGGTTATAATTGGTTTGTGCGATCTCTTTTGTCAATGTCTCAATGTTTAACATTAAGAGATGTGAATTGTTTGCTTCCTCTCTTATTGACTATTTTAATAATCTGTCTGATTGACATTTTTAGAGGGTTGTAGGAGCAAGTTTTCTTTCTGGAAGATTTGTGATTTTTATCTCTGCAGTTCCACACTTGCCACTGTTATAGCTTGTCTGATTGGTTATGTACAGTGTGCACACTTGGGGGTGTGCAAGAAAGGCTCATGAGTTGGCATTAAGTTGGCATTGAAGGTATAAGGGACTATCAAGTGGGTGAGGGAGCGTTATGTATGAAGGGGTGTGATGGGTGAGGGCTAAAGGGCTAAAATCTTCCAACATAACTAGAGCATTGCAGAGATCAGAGGTGGACCTTTTACCCAGCCTGCCTCAGCACCTGCCTGACCCCGTGGCAACTCACTCTCTGCTTCTGGTGTTCATTTGCCCAACTCCACCCCACACCCCTCCTCAGGGGCAAATCCCATGTGCCATGGGTCACCTTTGACTGAAGTGGATCTGGTGATTCTGGAAATTTCCTGACTTGAGCTATCCATTGGTAACCATTACCCCATCCCGACACTGCATTCAGGGCGTGGTCTCGCCAACACCCCGATACAACTTTAGTGAGACTTCCTAATTCTTGTACCCTAATCCCTTTGCAATAAAGGCCAACCTAAGGCCATTCCTAATTACCTACTGTACCTGCACGTTAACTTTCTGAGTTCCCTGTACCATCACACCCAAATCTCTCTGAACATCAACATTTACAAGTTTCACACCTTTTAAAAAATATTCTGCTTTTCCATTCTTATGATCAAAGTGATAAACTCTCACTTCCCCGCGTTAGAATCTATCTGTCACCTTGGTGCCCACTCACTAAACCAGTCTCTATCACATTGCAGTCTCTTTGTGTCTTCCTCACAACTTCGCCTCCAGCTGGTTTGGTATCAGTAGAAAACGTGGATACATTGTCCTCTCTCTTTCTATTTCAGTCAATAATATTGATTGGAAACAGCTGAGGTCCCAGCACTGACACTTGTGGCTGTCAGTGAGTTACAATCGACCAACCTGAAAATGCCCTGTTTATTCCCACTCCCTGCCCACTATCTCGACCACCCCTCCAGAAGATAAAGACAATGTCCTTTAAGGACATCCTGTAGAATTCCATAGAATCGTAGAATTCCTGCAGTGTAGAAGGAGGCCATTCGGCCCATCGAGTCTGCACCGACTCTCTGACAGAGCATCCAGGGAATTCTGGAGATTCATAACCGGAGCCTCCACTCTGTGCAGAATGAGAGGGAGCAGACATCGGGTTCGGATGAGTTGTCGGATTTTTGTTTCTTCGACATTTTTCTCTGCTGATGTGAATTATTTTAAGTTCTCTGCTCGAATTAGCACCTTGGTTAGACTCTATTGCTGGAATGTCATTTGCATCCTCGGCTGTGAGAAGAGTCTCCAAGTAAACCGAACAATCTGTAACTGGATAAATGACAGACGAGACATGGAACCGATTCAAAAACAAATTGAATGTGATCTCAAAACAGTTTAAAGTTAAATAAAACCAGTCCCGGACAATTAAAGAGGTGTGAGGCACCATGCAACTGAAAGGAAAAGTGATTAACGGGGTGAAAGGTTATCGGGGGTCAGCAGGAACATGGGGTCAAGGTTACACTCAGGTCAGCCGTGATCTTATTGAATGGGGGAACAGGCTCGAGGGGCCGGGTGGCCTCTCCCTGCTCCTAATTGGCTATTTTCACTCGAAAAGCAAACAAAAATTCAAAATAAGCACGGATCCTGGCAACTACAAAATGTACAAAGCACAGCAAAGGGTAAAGGCGGAGATAGTTACAGAAAAGGAATAAGAAAAGGATTATTTATATTCACTGGAGTTTAGAAGAGTGAGAGGGGATCTCATAGAAACATAAAATTCTAACAGGGTTAGACAGGGTAGATTCAGAAAGAATGTTCCCAATGGTGGGGGGAGTCCAGAACTAGGGGTCAGAGTTTGAGGATAAGGGGCAAACCTTTTAGAACTGAGGTGAGGAGAAATTTCTTCACCCAGAGGGTGGTGAATGTGGGGAATTCACTCCCACAGAAAGTAGTTGAGGCAAAAATGTTGTCTGATTTCAGGAAGAAATTAGATATCGCTCTTGGGGCTAAAGGGATCAAGGGATATGGGGGGAAGGAGGGGGAATCACGATATTGAATTTGATGATGAGCCACGATGGTGATGAATGGGGGAGCAGGCTCGATGGGCTGAATGGCCTCCTCCTGCTTCTAGTTTCTATGTAAATCCACAAAATCTTTGTTTTCCAATGAGGAGGGTGTCTGGATCATTGTGGCCCTTGTAATAACTCCACGGAGGTGAAAGTCCCGTCACCAAGTTACTTTATTTACACCATACATCTGTACACAGCCAGCTCTCCAGTTGTTCCTTGCTGAATGCAGGCTGAGAGTCTGACACACCTGCTTTAAATAGGGAGCGTGAGACTCCCTGATTTAACCATCAATCAGGACTCATCAGGCAGTTCATACCCTAGCAAGCCAACCTCATTAGCCTGGCTGAAGCCATCATAGCCCTACACTCTTAATGGTGACTTATCAATAACAACGCCGGCATCTCCACATCATGACATTATCAATGACAGACATGTTGTTTAATTACCTTGCATCGGTATTTACAACAGAGGAGGGATCCCAGTGTTGGACATCCCACGTCTCAGACACAACAAAACTGAAGCAGGTGAAGAGTGATGATGGTAGTAATGGCAGTGTAACAAATCCCCAGTACCTGATGGTTTCCATCCCAGGGCGGGAGAAAGTAGGTGAGAACATTGTAAATGCACTAAATAGTCCAAATCCTCTCGATTTAGGAAAACTCTTCCTTTAGATTGGCAAATTGCACACGGCATTCTGTTCTTTAAGAAAAGTTAGAGACCGAAACCGGGGAATTAAAGACCGATTGGTCGAATATCTGTTGTCGAGAAATGACTCGAGTTTATAATTAAGTAGAGACTCAGACTAGGTTTGTGAAGGTTTGATTGTGTCTGATGAAGCTGGATTTTCTGAAGATTTGACTAAAGGACAGGGGAATGTCTATGGAGATTATTCACACGGGCTTCCAGGAGGTACACGATAAACTCTCTCATAACAGACTGTTAGCTAAGGCTGGAGTTCCAGGAATTAAAGGTAAATTATTGATTGGATTGATTGGAAATTGGTTGAGTGGCAGGAGGCAGAGAATAGCGATAGTGGGCGAGACGGTGGCACAGTGGTTAACACTGCTGCCTCACAGTGCCAGGGACCCGGGTTTGATTCCCGGCTTAGGTCACAGTCTGTGTGGAATCTGCACGTTCTCCCCGTGTCTGCATGGGTTTCCTCCCACACTCCAAAGATGTGTAGGTTAGGTTGATTGGCCATGCTAAATTGCCCCTTAGTGTTAGGGTAAATATGTGGGATCAGGCTTGGGTGGGATTGTTGACGGTGCGGGCTCGATGGGCCGAAAGGCCTCCTTCTGCACTGTAGGGATTCTAGGATTCTATGTTTCTGTACTCGAATGGGCAGATTATGAGTAGTGTGTTCCACAAGGATCTGTGTTGGGGCCTCCACTATTCACTATTTATTAACGACTCAGATGATAACATTAGAACATCAGACTTAGCAGGAGAAGACCATTCAGCCCCTTTAGCCTGTCCCACCATTCAATAAGATCATGGCCAATTAGGTTGTGGTCTTGAATTTACGTTTCTGTCTGTCTCCCATAACCCTTGACTGCTTTGTTGATCAAAAATCTCTCAAACTCAATCTTAAATATATTCAGTGACCCAGTCTGCACTGCTTTCTGGGGGAGACGGTTCCACAGACAATATATTATATCAAAATCTACACAGGAAATATTATTTTGTACATTTTGGGATAGAAAGCCACATATCCAAACTCACTGATGACACAAAGGTCGGCAGCACTGTAAAGGGTATCGATGGAAGTGTAAATTACAAAGAGCTATTAATAGACAGAGTGAATGGGCAAATCCATGGAAAATGGATTTCAGTCTGAGTAAAATGAACTCACCCGCTGATGCACGATATAACACACGAGAGGCTGGATGTACTCGGGAAATAAAGGCTTTTATTGCCAACAATAACAGAGCTACCATATACAGTATACGATCCCAGGCTAAAGGGTCACCAGGCAGAGCAGTGACCTTTATACCTCTCCCAGGAGGCGGAGCCGACTGGGGTGTATCATAAGGACTATATTAACGGGTAGAACAGCCCAACCCTAACCCCAACAGTAACATATCTACAGACTCATAGTGCTGGCCAGACCCTGGCTCAGCACTACCTGGTGGGAACCAACAATGGTTCACCACACCCGCTTTGGACCTAAAAAACAGGAGATATTGTAAATGGGGAAAAGCTGGAAGCAGCAGAGGTCAAACAGAGAGCTGAGGGGTCCATGTAGAGGTCATTGGGAACCGGTATTGTAAACAATCAGGAAGGTTCATGGAACACCGGCCTCTATATCCAGAGTCTGGGATACAAGGAGACAGATGAATCGGGTCACCCAGACTCGAAACGTTGGCTCTATTTTCTCCCAGTAAGAAGTTTAACAACACCAGGTTAAAGTCCAACAGGTTTATTTGGTAGCAAAAGCCACACAAGCTTTCGGAACAGGCTGTCCCTTCGTCAGGTGGGTGGGAGTTCTGATTACCCACCTGACGAAGGGACAGCCTGTTCCGAAAGCTTGTGTGGCTTTTGCTACCAAATAAACCTGTTGGACTTTAACCTGGTGTTGTTAGACTTCTTACTGTGTTTACCCCAGTCCAACGCCGGCATCTCCACATCATGTCTATTTTCTCCCCACAGAGGCTGTCAGACCTGCTGAGATTTTCCAGCATTTTCTGTTTTTGTCTGAGATCGAGGACTTGCTATCCAATAGAGCTGGGTTAGAGCACAGTGCGAGTTAAACTCTGGGCACCGGGCCTTGGGAAGGATTTATTCAGGATATATTCAGCGATGTGGGGCGATGGTTAGGATATGGAGTGAGGTCACAGATCAGGAATAATTTGATGGAATGAACTCCAAAAGGGAACATAGAACATAGAACATAGAAAGCCACAGCACAAACAGGCCCTTCGGCCCACAAGTTGCGCCGATCACATCCCCACCTCTAGGCCTATCTATAGCCCTCAATCCCATTAAATCCCATGTACTCATCCAGAAGTCTCTTAAAAGACCCCAACGAGTTTGCCTCCACCACCACCGACGTCAGCCGATTCCACTCACCCACCACCCTCTGAGTGAAAAACTTACCCCTGACATGAGAAAGGGAATCAAACAGAACCAACACATTCACTTTCTGGATGGAGTTCCGGTGAATTTAGAAAACAAGTGACCACAATCCCAAATCCCATTCCTGAGAATCACAAACCCGACTTTCCACCCCCCAACTCCATTACTGACCATCACCATGACCTTTGCCCCTGTTACTGACCATCACCATGACCTTTGCCCCTGTTACTGACCATCACCTGACCTTTGCCCCTGTTACTGACCATCACCTGACCTTTGCCCCTGTTACTGACCATCACCTGACCTTTGCCCCTGTTACTGACCATCACCATGACCTTTGCCCCTGTTACTGACCATCACCATGACCTTTGCCCCTGTTACTGGCCATCACCTGACCTTTGTCCCTGTTACTGACCATCACCTGACCTTTGCCCCTGTTACTGACCATCACCTGACCTTTGTCCCTGTTACTGATGATCACCTGACCTTTGCCCCTGTTACTGACCATCACCATGACCTTTGCCCCTGTTACTGACGATCACCTGACCTTTGCCCCTGTTACTGACCATCACCATGACCTTTGCCCCTGTTACTGACGATCACCTGACCTTTGCCCCTGTTACTGACCATCACCATGACCTTTGCCCCGTTACTGACGATCACCTGACCTTTGCCCCTGTTACTGACCATCAGCTGACCTTTGCCCCTGTTACTGACCATCACCTGACCTTTGCCCCTGTTACTGACCATCACCTGACCTTTGCCCCTGTTACTGACCATCAGCTGACCTTTGCCCCTGTTACTGACCATCACCTGACCTTTGCCCCTGTTACTGACCATCACCTGACCTTTGTCCCTGTTACTGACCATCACCTGACCTTTGCCCCTGTTACTGACTGTCACTGTGTTTACTTGGCCACAATGTGAAATAAAGTCTGTCACCAAACAACGTCTCCAAACTGACTTTATAAATCCAATCATTCAATATCCATAAAAAAGGTCAATGAATCACTGTTGTGCATTCCATTAGCGCCTGTCTTCAATTTGCCTTTGGCTGGCCTAGTCATCCTAGTAAGGAGTCTCACAACACCAGGTTAAAGTCCAACAGGTCTATTTGGCTTTCGGAGCCTCAAGCTCCTTCTTCAAGTGAGTGAGTCCTCACTTTAACCTGGTGTTGTTAGACTCCTTACAGTGTTTACCCCAGTCCAACGCCGGCATCTCCACATCGTGACTAGTCATCCTACCCAGTCTTACCCTAGTGACTGCAGCATGGACAGCAGAAAGTTGCTGGTATGCAGTGTGGGGGGAGACTGGGGATGGCCTTGCAGGACAATGTGAGCAGCGCTCTAATCCGAGTGTGTCCTGCGTCAGACTGCAGTAACTCTTCATGGGAGGCAGTCGGGCTGCTTGTCATGATGGCAGGCTTGAAGGGCCTGGTGGCCTACTCCTATTTCTTGTATTCTTGCCATGTGCCTTGCTGCTCAACAGGCATCAGCAAGTTACTAGTGGAATGGCAGTGGTGAGAACACAAATCTTATTTTTCACAGACAGAGGGCAGCAGGCTCTTGCTTCATGCACAGCCACTGCCACTCCCCGGGGCAGCCTCAGAAATCCTTGTAATCAGTTGGAGTGCTGGAGCATTGGGAAAGCCTGGTTAATCCTATAAGCACTGCTTCTGCATCATGGTGACAGCATTCTGAGCCTGTTGGACAATAAACTGAGCCTGCATTTCTACAGGCTGTGTTTACTGCAGCACTCGGACAGGCGACAGATGTTGCATCATGGTTGCATCCACAAGTGTTCTCATGAGGTTGATGATCACTTCCACATTGGGAAGGATGGTCTCTGAGTGTTGTGCAAAGCGATATGCCAAGTTGATGCCAGACTCCTCTCGCCAGAGGCAGCAGGCTCACAGCGGGAAGCACCTCAAAGTCACATCCCATCAGCTTGTTCCTGTAATCTCATTGGAGCCCCCAACTCCAGCTCCCGTGTGTGCCCTCTCCCTCCGGGAAGTTGGGACCAGTACTGCCCACGTACGAACCCAGTCTGCCCGCTTACCCAGTGCCCACTCACTGTAGATTCTTCCTCAAAGCTGTTTTCTAAAGTATTCACAGGGTCAGCATCTGAGCTGTAACTGCAAGCATCAGAGTGTGGGGGGGGGGGGGGGGGGGGGCAGGACTGGAGGAGGGGAGGGGGATTGGAGAGGGGCTGGGGGATTGGAGAGGGGCTGGGGGATTGGAAAAGGGGAGGGGGATTGGAGGAGGGGCGGCGGGATTGGAGGGGGAGAGGGGGGTTTGGGGGGAGGTTGGGGGAGGAGACAGGGATTGAGGAGGGGAAGGAGATTGGAGAGGGGCTGGGGGATTGGAAAAGGGGAGGGGGATTGGAGGAGGGGCAGCGGGATTGGAGGGGGAGAGGGGGTTTGGGGGGAGGTTGGGGGAGGAGACAGGGATTGAGGAGGGGAAGGAGATTGGAGAGGGGCTGGGGGATTGGAAAAGGGGAGGGGGATTGGAGGAGGGGCAGCGGGATTGGAGGGGGAGAGGGGGGTTGGGGGGAGGTAGGGGGAGGAGACAGGGATTGAGGAGGGGAAGGAGATTGGAGAGGGGCTGGGGGATTGGAAAAGGGGAGGGGGATTGGAGGAGGGGCGGCGGGATTGGAGGGGGAGAGGGGGGTTTGGGGGGAGGTTGGGGGAGGAGACAGGGATTGAGGAGGGGAAGGAGATTGGAGGAGAGGAGAGAGGCTGGAGGGACTGTTTGTGGAAATCAACCCAAAGATGTGCAGGTTAGGTGGATTGGCCAATGATAAACTGCCCCTTAGCAGGGTAAATACATGGGGTTATGGGGGTAGGGCCTGGATGGGATTGTGTGCAGACTCGATGGGCTGAATGGCCTCCTCCTGCACTGTAGGGATTCTCCGATTCTCTGATTTGAGGAGGTGTGTGACTCGCACCATCGTGAGGCTGTGGCAGGTTTCAAACTCGGACAGGAAGATGCAAATTAGACGACATGCAAATTAGCAGATGGTATGCAGATTAGATGATATGCAAATTAGCAGACAATATGAAGTTGACACATTGCCTTCATTAGGATCAGTGGGCCAGGGTTAAACACACAGAAAGAGACCCTTCGGCCCATCGTGTCCGTGCTGTCCATCCAGCTTCGCTGCACCATTCCTGAGTCCTAGTACAAGATTATGAAGGGTATAGATAAGGTGAACAGTGGGAAGCTTTTTCCCAGGTCGGAGGTGACGATCATGAGGGGTCACGGGCTCAAGCTGAGAGGGGCGAGGTATAACTCAGATATCAGAGGGACGTTTTTTACACAGAGGGTGGTGGGGGCCTGGAATGCGCTGCCAAGTAGGGTGGTGGAGGCAGGCACGCTGACATCGTTTAAGACTTACCTGGATAGTCACATGAGCAGCCTGGGAATGGAGGGATACAAACGATTGGTCTAGTTGGACCAAGGAGCGGCACAGACTTGGAGGGCCGAAGGGCCTGTTTCCTGTGCTGTACTGTTCTTTGTTCTTTGTTCTTTGATCCCAGGATTCAAACCTGCGCAGTCCTCCCTCAGTTATCCCAATCTCCCAACATTCCATCACTTGGTCTGGATGCCGCAGCTTCCCATTGGCCGGGACCTCTCCTGCTTTGGGGTCCTGAGCTCAATCCTGGGCAGAGTGGGCTGTGATTGGTTGTTTGTGAGCAGCGGGGGGAGACCTGGCCTGAGTGTTCTTGGCTCTGCTGAAATCCAGTCTCCATTTTCCCGAGCGCTTTGCTAATTCCTCTGGGTACCAGACCCAAGCCCAAAGCTGCAGCAGCCATGAATCCAGCGACAACGATTGCTGTTAACGGGCAGGGAGCCTGTTCTGAATATTCTAACCATCACACAGAGTGGAGATTGAGGCAAATGGAAGGATCTGCCTCCTAGTATTGATCGCTCCAGGGTGTGATGGTAACTATCTCATTGCCTGTCCCAGAGAGGTCAATAAACCTCTCGGGAGACGCCAGTAGCCACGTGCAGAGTGTTGCTGCTGGGACTGTCGGTCTGTACCTCACCCCTGGCCCCGTCCCTCCATGGGAATCGCCCCCCTGATGGACGGAAGATTAATTTGTACATCGTACAACAGCAAGGAATGAGAAAGCTCGATGCCAGCGAGAGGAAATACGATCCCACTGCAGAGGATAATCAGAGAGACTGTTAGGATGTTCCCCACCGTGTCTGCTGTGGCCCAGCTGTTCACATTCCCACCTCAGATTCAGAATTCCAGGGGCTGGGGTCCAAGGAAATTTAGTAAATTGGATCCAGAATTGGCTGAGTGGTCGGAAGCAGAGGGTGATGGTCGAGGGGTGTTTTTCCGACTGGAAACCTGTGTCCAGTGGGGTCCCGCAGGGATCAGTGTTGGGCCCTTGCTGTTTACGGTGATTCTAAACGATTTAGACTTCAATGTAGGAGGGTTGAATAGTAAGTTTGCGGATGATATGAAAATTGGTGGGATGGTGAATAATAAGGAGGATAACTTTAGGTTATAGGAGGATATAAACGGGCTGGTCAGATCAGCTGATCAGTGGTGAACGGAATTCGACCCAGACCAGTGAGAGGTGATGCATTTGGGTGGGACAAACACAACAAGGGAATACAAGATGTACGGCAGGAAGCACCTTGGTGTGCAGGAACACCGGTCCCTTACTGTAACAGGACAGGTGGATGAAGTGGTCAAGGAGGCCTTTATTTGCCTTTATTATCCGAGGCATAAAGTTTAAGAGCAGGGAGGTGATACTGGAACTGTGTAAAATGAAGGTTAGGCCACAGCGAGAGGATTGTGTGCCGTTCTGGAATCTACATTATGGGAGGGATGTGAGAGCACTGGAAAGGACGCAGAGGGGATTTACCAGGCTGTTACCTGGGCTGGAGAGTTTTAGTTCTGAAGAGAGATTGGATAGACTGGGGTTGTTTTCCTTGGAACAGAGGAGACTGAGGGGGGACATGATTGCGATGTATAAAATTATGAGGGGCACAGATAGAGTAGACAGGAAGGAACTCTTCCCCTTGGTGAAGGGATCAATGACCAGGGGGCAAAGATTTAAGGGAAGGGGCAGGAGGTTTAGAGGAGATGTGAGGAAAAACTTTTTCACCCAGAGGGTGGTGGGAGTCTGGAACTCGCTGCCTGAAAGGGTGGTGGAGGCAGAGACTCTCATAACATTGAAGAAGTATTTAGATGCTCACTTGTGATGCCAAGGCACAGACGGCTATGGGCCCAGCACTGGGAAAGGGGGTTAGAATGGTTGGGTGGTTTGTCTTTGACCAGCACAGACATGATGGGCCGAAGGGTCTTTTCTGTGTTGTGGACCCTCTATGACTCTGTGACTGGAGATTGCAGTTGTTCAAAAGAAGGGTGTGAGACTAAATCCAACAGAGACAGGCCGGTCAGTTTAACTTCTGTGCTGGGGAGCTTTTTAAACAATAATCCAAAATTTACCATCGCTTGGTCAAATGAGAACTAATTTCGGGAACTAGCACGGATTTGTTCGGATAAGTTTTGTTTAATTAATGTAATGGAGAGGGTTGATGAGGGGAACGCTGTAGATGTTGTGTATGTGGACTTCCAAAACATATTTGCTAAAGTGTCACATTCTACGCTTGTCAGTAAAATCTATTCCCATCCTATTCTTGTACTTGACAAGACGCCCCTTAAAACTCACTATAGTATCCGCTTCCACTACCTCCCCTGGCAACGAGTTCCAGGCACCCACCACCCTCTGTGTAAAAAACTTGCCTCGTACATCTCCTTTAAACCTTGCCCCCTCGCACCTTAAACCTGTGCCCCCGAGTAATTGACTCTTCCACCCTGGGAAAAAGCTTCTGACTATCCAGACTATTCCGGGAGTTGGGACTGTTCACCTTGGAGAAGAGAAGGTCAAGAGGAGACTTAATAGAGATATTCAAAATCATGAGGGGCTTGGACAGAGAGAAACTATTGCTATTGGTGGAAGGATTGAGAATAAGAGGACACAGATTGAAGGTAATTGGTGAAAGAGAAAATGGAGACCTGAGGAAAAGCTAAAGTCAGCGAGTGGTCAGAGGGTTGGGATGCGCTTCCTGAGTTTGAGATGGAGGCAGATACTATTCAAAAGGGAAGCGGATTGTTATCTGGTTCACTGAGCTACTGGAAAAAGGTGGGGGAGGGGGTGTGCCCAGTTGCTCTTGTAAGGAGTCAGCAAGACGGGCCGAATGGCCTTCTTCCGTGCCGTAACCATTCTATGATTCAGTAATTCTGAGTCTGGTTCTTGTTGGATGATATCATTTCACTGGAATTATTCTCAGATTCCACTCGCTCTGAGAGAGAGAGAGACAGAGAGAGAGAGACAGAGAGAGAGAGAGAGACAGAGAGAGAGAGAGAGACAGAGAGAGAGAGAGAGACAGAGAGAGAGAGAGAGAGCACCATTGTCAGCGAGTGTGTATGAGCAAGTACACTGGTGCGTGAGCATGTGTGGGTCAGTGCTCATGTGTGTCAGCATGCGTGTATGTGAGCACGGGCTTATGAATGAGACACACACACACATTGTCAGTCTCACACACACAGTGTCACACACACAGTCTCACACACACACAGTGCCACACACAGTGTCTCACACAGTGTCTCACACACACACACACAGTATCACACATACACACACACGCATTGTCACAGTCTCACACACACAGTGTCACACACACACACACACACACACACACACACACACAGTGCCACACACAGTGCCACACACAGTGTCTCACACAGTGTCTCACACACACAGTATCACACATACACACACACACACATTGTCACAGTCTCACACACACAGTGTCACACACACAGTGTCACACACACACACACACACACACAGTGCCACACACAGTGCGGTCAAGAAGGCGTACGGCGTACTGGCCTTCATTAATCGAGGGATTGAGTTTAGGAGTCGGGAGATAATGCTGCAGCTTTATAGGACCCTGGTTAGACCCCACTTGGAGTACTGCGCGCAGTTCTGGTCACCTCATTACAGGAAAGATGTTGAAGCCATTGAAAGGGTGCAGAGGAGATTTACAAGGATGTTGCCTGGATTGGGGGGCATGCCTTATGAGGATAGGTTGAGGGAGCTTGGTCTCTTCTCCCTGGAGAGACGAAGGATGAGAGGTGACCTGATAGAGGTTTACAAGATGTTGAGAGGTCTGGATAGGGTAGACTCTCAGAGGCTATTTCCAAGGGCTGAAATGGTTGCTACGAGAGGACACAGGTTTAAGGTGCTGGGGGGTAGGTACAGAGGAGATGTCAGGGGTAAGTTTTTCACTCAGAGGGTGGTGGGTGAGTGGAATCGGCTGACGTCGGTGGTGGTGGAGGCAAACTCGTTGGGGTCTTTTAAGAGACTTCTGGATGAGTACATGGGATTTAATGGGATTGAGGGCTATAGATAGGCCTAGAGGTGGGGATGTGATCGGCGCAACTTGTGGGCCGAAGGGCCTGTTTGTGCTGTGGCTTTCTATGTTCTATGTTCTATGTCTCACACAGTGTCTCACACACACAGTATCACACATACACACACACACACATTGTCACAGTCTCACACACACAGTGTCACACACACACACACAGTGCCACACACAGTGTCTCACACAGTGTCTCACACACACAGTATCACACATACATAGAGTCACAGAGGTTTACAGCATGGAAACAGGCCTTCGGCCCAACTTGTCCATGCCGCCTTTTTTTTTAACCCCTAAGCTAGTCCCAATTGCCCGCATTTGGCCCATATCCCTCTATACCCATTTTAACCATGTAACTGTCTAAATGCTTTTTAAAAGACAAAATTGTACCCACCTCTACTACTGCCTCGGGCAGCTTTTTCCAGATACTCACCACCCTGTGTGTGAAACAATTGCCCCTCTGGACCCTTTTGTATCTCTCCCCCCTCACCTTAAACCAGTGGTTCCCAAACGGTGCGGCGCGCCACACTGGTGCGGCGAGAGAGGATGGCAAGTGTGGCGGGAAGATTCAAGGACAATCAAAGAAACATTTCAACATGGTTTAAACAAGCATTGCTGCAACTGCACAGGGTACTGGTGAGGCCGCACCTAGAGTACTGTGTACAGTTTTGGCCCCCTTATTTAAGAAAGGATATATTAGCTTTGGAGGGGGTACAGAGAAGGTTCACCAGGTTGATTCCGGAGATGAGGGGGTTGGCTTATGAGAAGAGATTGAGTAGATTGGGTCTGTACGCATTGGAGTTTAGAAGGTTGAGGGGAGATCTTATAGAGACATATAAGATAATGAAGGGGCTAGACAGGGTAGAAGCAGCGAGGTTATTTCCACTTACAATGGAAACAAGAACTAGGGGGCATAGCCTCAAAATACGGGGGAGTCAATTTAGAACAGAGTTGAGGAGGAACTTCTTCTCCCAGAGGGTAGTGAATCTTTGGAATTCCCTGCCCAATGAAGCAGTAGAGGCTACCTCGTTAAATGTGTTTAAGTCACAGATAGATAGATTTTTAACCATTAAGGGAATTAAGGGTTATGGGGAGCGGGCGGGTAAGTGGAACTGAACCCACTATCAGATCAGTCATGATCTTATTGAATGGCGGGGCAGGCTTGAGGGGCTAGATGGCCTACTCCTGCTCCTATTTCTTATGTTCTTATATTGTTTTATACTTTCTGGATGTCCCATGATCATATTATAAAGTAGTTGTGTTCTATGTTATGAATCAAGCACTGCTAGGAGTTGTTTTTTTTTGTTTTTGAATGTATTTCTTATCAATAAAGAATTCGGTGTGGCGCGAGCAAATTATTATTCTGAAAGTGCGGCCCAGTGAAAAAAGTTTGGGAACCACTGCCTTAAACCTATGCCCTCTAGTTTTAGACTCCCCTACCTTTGGGAAAAGATATTGACTATCTAGCTGATCTATGCCCCTCATTATTTTATAGACCTCTATAAGATCACCCCTCAGCCTCCTACGCCCCAGAGAAAAAAATTCCAGTCTATCCAGCCTCTCCTTATAACTCAAACCATCAAGTCCCGGTAGCATCCAAGTAAATCTTTTCTGCACTCTTTCTAGTTTAATAATATCCTTTCTATAATAGGCTGACCAGAATTGCACAGTATTCCAAGTGTGGCCTTACCAATGTCTTGTACAACTTCAACAAGACATCCCAACTCCTGTATTGAGTGTGTGTGTGTGTGTGTCTGTCTGTGTGTGTGTGTGAGTCTGTCTGTGTGTGTGCGTATGTGTGTGGAGTCCCACCCCCAGAATTCCGGGTTCTCCCCATCTCTTTCCAAGGCCCATCCAGTATCTCATTACCCAAAGTCCAGCCACTCTCCATTTGCCCCAGAGCCCTACTGCTGCCAACCCCTCACCCCGGGGGCTACCCCCATACCCTTCGCAACCCCGGCCCACTTCCTGTGCTGCCCCAGAATATTTACACTCAAACACTTCCATTAAATCTCCCCCTTAAGCTATCCGTTGGAAGAGGAGCATGATCCCGGATTCTCTGGTCTGTTCTGATAACCCAACTCCCTCATCCCTGGCGTCATTCTAGTAAAGTTCTCCCACACCCTCCCTGGGCCTGGTGTCCACCATTGGACACATTACCCTCGCTCAGACCCAACCTGTCAGTTTGAAAAGTTAAGCAGACCTTCCTCACTTGTTATAAAACCAAAGATTTACCGGCGATCCCAACATGTCCGCCATCTTAAAATGCTTCTGCTCTTGTCCATCTCTGCGCCTGCGCACCCTTTCATATTGTACGCAAGGTACATCCATACCCGCGGCACGGGCACAGTTGCTGATGTAGATGGCAGGCTGGTCAGGCTTGGCACAGTTGGAGGATCTCGCCTTGCCTTGTGAAAGGAGTTTAATGCAGGCCCTGGACTAACTCGCTCCCTGTGGAACCAGAACCCAGGCCTGGGATACCAACCTGCCAAACCACTTCCCATTCTTTTCCACCAAACAGCCTGCCCCGCTCCAACAAAAACACTTCAACTGAAATTCCCTTTCCAGACGGAAAACGTTGTGAGAGTGGCTGATTTATGAGGATCAGCCAGTCAGGAGCTCAGAGTCAAGCAGCAACATAGCTCCAGCGTGAGATCACTTTGTAAAGCAATAGCTTTTATTCTGCTTTTTGTGTCAGGGCCCTCTGTCTGAATCTAAACTCCCCCCAAACTAGGGAGGGTCTAACAACAGGAAAACTCAAATCTCGATCAATAATTCACTGCAACGACTCACTGTAACCAGGGCAACAAGCGGAATTGGGGGAAAAGGGAAGCGACAGAGATGTTTAAATGTAACTTCACGTAGAGAGGGTGGGGAAGGTTCTGGGCAGGGGGCAGAGGGCGAGTGCGCTGCTAAAGCAGTGGAAGAGTGAGTGAAGGGGGCGCAGGGGGCTGGGGTAAAGGGCCCCACCCCAAGCTTTACCCGACCCCCTCCGGAATCACAGTCTGGACTGATCGCCCGGTCTACCATTGACTCAGAATTTTCTAGAATTGTTTGTAATGATGCTTCTACAGCAGAAAAAGATTTGCATTTGTATAGCGCCTTTCAAAACTGTTATTCTCTGGGGGTCTCTGCTGCCCTGCGGGGGATCTCCGCTGTACTGGGGGGGAGGGTGTCCGCTGCCCCGGGTTGGGGGGGGGGGGGGTGTCCGCTGCCCCGGGTGGGGGGGGGGGTGGTTTGTGCCCCCGGGGGTCCTGTCTCTGGACCATCAGGTCCATCCTGTTGGTTCGGAGAATGGGCAACATGGAGAAATGGATCATGTTCAGTAAAAATAGAATTGGGGGTGAGTGCTGGGGGGGGGGGGGGGGCGGGGCGTAGGGGGGTAGAGGGGTGAGTATGATGGGGCACTTGGGGTGGCAGTGAGGGGTGGCAGAATGGTGGGCATGGAGCTGTGGAGGGCAGGGCTTGTGGTGAGGGGAGTGGGGGGGGGTTGAGGGTCTGGGGGTGGGGGGAGGTGATGCACAAAGAGCCCCTAACAGATGGAGTTTAATTTGGATAAATGCGAGGTGATGCATTTTGGTAGATTGAACCAGGGCAGGACTTACTCAGTTAATGGTAGGGCGTTGGGGAGAGTTACAGAACAAAGAGATCTCGGGGTATATGTTCATAGCTCCTTGAAAGTGGAGTCACAGGTGGACAGAGTGGTGAAGAAGGCATTCAGCATGCTTGGTTTCATCGGTCAGAACATTGAATACAGGAGTTGGGACGTCTTGTTGAAGTTGTACAAGACATTGGTAAGGCCACACTTGGAATACTGTGTGCAATTCTGGTCACCCTAATGTAGAAAGGATATTATTAAACTAGAAAGAGTGCAGAAAAGATTTACTAGGATGCTACCGGGACTTGATGGATTGAGTTATAAGGAGAGGCTGAATCTTTGGAGCGTAGAAGGCTGAGGGGTGATCTTATAGCGGTCTATAAAATAAAGAGGGGCACAGATCAGCTAGATAGTCAATATCTTTTCCCATAGGTAGGGGAGTCTAAAACTAGAGGGCACAGGTTTAAGGTGAGAGGGGAGAGATACAAAAGTGTCCAGAGGGGCAATTTTTTCACACAGAGGGTGGTGAGTGTCTGGAACGAGCTGCCAGAGGTAGTAGTAGAGGCGGGTACAATTTTATCTTTTAAAAAGCATTTAGATAGTTACATGGATAAGATGGGTATCGAGGGATATGGGCCAAGTGTGGGCAATTGGGATTAGTTTAGGGGTTTTTTAAAAAAAGGCAGCATGGACAAGTTGGGCCGAAGGGCCTGTTTCCATGCTGTAAACCTCTATGACTCTATAACCATCGGGGATGATGGTGACGGTACCTTGGATAAGGGCGAGGTGAAGGCGCCGCTCCCACTGGTAATTAGGAAAATATAGGCGCTGCCAATCTTTGTTACAACGCGACTGGAATATAAAAATCTAAAAGTCTGATGACAATTCTCGCGAGGTTAGTGAGCGCGTGGATTCTGTCAGCCTCTCTTCACCTCGGAAAGGATTGACTGACCTTCCCAGGGATGCAGTGAACATTCATTCAGCGGATTCCTGGAATGGGATGATTGCTCTCAGCCAGGGCAAAACGGGAGCATCGAGAGCCCCGACAATCCCAATTGCAATGATGTTGGGAAGTTATTTCTCTCGGCTCAGGAATCGAGTCTCCGGATAAGGGGTGGGATATTTCAGACCGGAATAAGGAATTTCTTCACTTTGAGGGTTGTGAATCCTTGGAATTCTCTTCCCCCCAGTTGGTGTGACGCTCGGTGCAGACGGACCTTGGTAGGTTTTTGTGACTAAGGGAGTGAAAGGATACATAGAGACATAGAGGTTTACAGCATGGAAACAGGCCCTTCGGCCCAACTTGTCCATGCCGCCCCTTTTTTTAACCTCTACGGGGAAAGGATAGGAAGGTGGAGTTGATGAGGTCAAAGGTCAGCCATGATTGTATTGAATTGTGAAGCAAGCTTGAGGGGCCGAATAGCCTCTTCCAGCTCCAATCTCTGAGTTTACAGAGTCCTACGCAACATGATCCGTTGTGTGAGTGGAACTCTCCAAGGACTTCGGTCGAACTATTCAGTTGGAGTGAAACAATCTGTTCATTCCTCGTAGCGGGATTCAGGATATTTAAACAACAAGGCCCATTATGGCCAGGGTTGGAGATACACGATGCTTATTACTCATTTTGCCTTTGACATTTCCTTAGGTTAATTGGAATACTTAACCGCCCACAGGAGCTGAGTGAGGCCTAACAGCTCTCTCTGTGTCAGAACCTTTCAAAGCAAGCAGAGACTCATTCGAGAAATTCTCATTGACAGAACATTGGCCATTTTCAGCAAGTTTCTCCCTTTGTCTTTGGGAATATTGCACTGTCCATGCTTGACATGAGTCTCCATTTGGCTCTTGTCATTGGCTAGCCCACCATTCCAGGATATTGATTTGGACCAATAGGTTTCTACCCAGAATCTTTATTTCTATTCTTTCACACGGCCAGGCCAGCATTTATTGCCCATCCCTAATTGCCTCTCCAGAAGGTGACAAGGAGCTGCCTTCTTGAACTGCTGCAGTCCATGTGATGTAGGTACAGCCACTGTGCTGTTAGGGAAGGAATTCCAGGATTTTGACTCAGTGACAATGAAGGAATGACGATATATTTCCAAGTCAGGATGGTGAGTGACTTGGAGGGGAACCTCCAGGTGGGGGTGTTCCCAGGTATCTGCTGCCCTTGTCCTTCTAGATGGTAGAGGTTGCAGGTTTCAGTGGTGCTGTCTCTTAGGAGTCTTGGTGAGTTGCTGCAGTGCGTCTTGTAGATGGTACACACGGCTGCCACTGTGCATTGGTGGTGGAGGGAGTGGATGTTTGTGGATGGGGTGCCAATCAAGCGGGGCTGCTTTGTCCTGGATGGTGTCGAGCTTCTTGAGTGTTGTTGGAGCTGCACCCATCCAGGCAAGTGGGGAGTATTCCATCACACTCCTGACTTGTGCCTTGTAAATGGTGGACAGGCTTTGGGGAGTCAGGAGATGAGTCACTCGCCGCAGTATTCCCAGCCTCTGACCTGCTCTGGTAGCCACTGTGTTTATGTGGTGAGTCCAGTTGAGTTTCTGGTCAATGGTAACCCCAAGGATGTTGACAGTGGGGGATTCAGTGATGGTAACACCATTGGATGTCAAGAGGAGATGGTTAGAGTGCCTCTTATTGGAGATGGTCATTGCCTGGCATTTGTGTGGCACGAATGTTATTTGCCACTTGTCAGCCCAAACCTGGATATTGTCCAGGTCTTGCTGCATTTGGACACCGACTGCTTCAGTATCTGAGGAGTTGTGAATGGTGCTGAACATTGTGCAATAATCGGCGAACATCCCCACTTCTGACCTTATGATGGAGGGAAGGTCATTGATGAAGCAGCTGGAGATGGTTGGGTCTCGGACACTAACCCTGAGGAACTCCTGCAGAGATGTCCTGGAGCTGAGATGATTGACCCTCCACAACCACAGCCATCTCCCTTTGTGCCGAGTGTGACTCTTGCCATCGATCATGTATGTCTATGGTGGGGAGTTTAGTTTTGGCGCGGAGGCGACTGAGATTAAAGTGTTTTCCATACAGACGGTATTTATTACTCATACCAGTGGGCATTTGATCTTTGTGGAGGTGAATAGTCACTGTCAGGCAGACTTTAAAAAGTGAAGGAACTATCTCACTGCCTTTCTTGATGGAAGTATGGGTTTGTTTCCGATCTCCCAATGAGGACAGTTGCAGTCATATCATCATGAAGCAATTGCAGGATTGTGGTGAAGTTCCTTGGACATCCAAATCAATCCATGGAGCCTTGTGATTTATTGAGTCAAATGCCAGGTCAGTGAATGCAATGGAGTGTTCGGGATGCTGTTCTCAGCATTCTCCTGGGATTTGTCTGACCACAAAGACCAGGTCAGAGGTTCCTCTGGCAAGCTGCCCGCTGTCTCTGCGAAGATTCCTCAGCCACAGGGAGTGGGTGATTCAGGAGAACATGTATCAGGATTTTCCAACTCCGTACCCGAGAGAATTCCCTCCATCGTTTCCACAGTGAGATTGATCTTCTTTCTTGACGCTGGTTACAAATGTCACATTGCTGAAGTGGAGGATTTGGAGTTGGTTCTTCCTCAGTTCGGAGGTTGAGTGCACGGAATCATCCTGTCAGTAAAAGCCCACCAGCTTTGAAGAGCTGAAAACTCTCTGTCACTCTTAATCCTCCGCCACTGCAACGTCCTCAGCTTCTCACTGCTGGATTCGAAACCTTTGGGGTGCCCAAAAACTCTTCAGAACAACCTTTGCTTCAGTTTCCACCTGCTGGTCCATTCATCATTGATTTACCTTTCTGTCCTCCTCAGATTGCCCCGATTCCCCTCACTCTACTCCCCTTGGACAATCGGACTGAGTGGGCGAACACGTGGCACATGTAGCACAATGTGGATAAATGGGAAGTTATTCACTTTGGTTGCAAAAGCGGGAAGACATTATTATCTGAATGGCACCATACCCTTCAACCTTCCCCTCTCTAAGGCTGAGTGTGCGAAGATTACCCCCTTGGAATATGCAGTTTTGGTCTCCTTATCTCAGGAAGGATGTTCTTGCTGTAGAGGGAGTGCAGAGTAAGTTTACCAGGCTGATTCGTGGGATGGCAGGACTGACGTATGAGGAGAGATTGAGTGGGTTAGGCTTGTACTCATTGGAGTTCGGAAGAGTGAAAGGGGATCTCATAGAAACCAACAAAATTCTAACAGGACTCGACAGGGTAAATGCAGGAAGGATGTTCCTGCTGGTGGGGAAATCCAGAACCAGAGGGTCACAGTCTGAGCGTACAGGATAGGCCACTAGGACAGAGGTGGGGAGACATTTCTTCACCCAGAGGGTGGTGAATGTGTGGAATTCACTCCCACAGTTGAGGCCAAAATGTCTGATTTCAAGGACAAAGGGGATCAAAGGATATGGGGAGAAGGCGGGATTGGATTATTGAGTTGGATGATCAGCCATGATCATAATGAACAGGGGAACAGGTTCAAGGGGCTGAGTGGCCTCATCCTGATCCTATTTTCTGTATTTCTATGTATATTTCTCTTCCTTGCGTCCACTCTTCCACATCCACACTACCTTCAGGATCATCCTGTGTATTGTTCCCATTTGGTAAAAGTTTAAAAGCTGGAAGCGCAAAGAGATTGTGGGGGGGGGGGGGGGGGGGGGGGGGGGGAGAAGGGGGTGTTGGGGGGGGGATGGTGGGGGAAGCTAAAGAAATGGGGAAATGGCAAAGCACGAGGCAAGTGAATTGTGGGACATTTAACTGGGAAAGACATTGAAAAAGTGACTGAACAGGGTCACGTACTTTCAGATATTCCCAGATGGAGAGGGATTGAGAGATATGGGAAGACAGTGATGCTGAAGGATATGGAGAGAAGGTGGGATTGAGGGAAATGGGGAGAAAGTGGGATTGAGGGATTCCAGGAGAAAGTGGGATTGAGGGATTCTGGGAGAAGGTGGGATTGAGGGGTTCCGGGAGAAGGTGGGATTGAGGGATGCAGGGAGAGGGTGGATAGGTGGTTGTTGAGGAATATGCGGAGGTGGATTAAGGGATATTATTTAATGAAATATTATTTAAAGCTAACGGAAAGGTTAGGGCTGGTCAGGAACAGATGCTGCAGGTTAAGGCAGTTAACGGATAGATCATAGCTTGGAACTGGAAATCAGGATGATGGGGAATCGAGGGGAGGTGAGGGAAAGATCATTCTGGAACACAAACATATACGGACTCTGGATATCTTAGGAATTAGATGTTGGAAATCGAAAACTGGGAAATGGGAAGTGGAATGTTGCATTTCAGTCAGAACTGAACACAATCTTCAAAATGGAAGCGAATATAAAGTGGGCTCCAAGAGGAGAAAAACTTTCATTTTGAGAGCATCTTACAAAGCCTCGCAAAATGCTGCACAGTAAATGAAGGAGAGTTGTTAGAAACTCATTGTTGCAATATAGTGTACAGCAAGATCCAATAATCGGCACTGACTCTCGCTGGGGCACGGGTCCCACACACACTGACTCTCACTGGGGTACGGGTCCCACACACACTGACTCTCGCTGGGGTACGGGTCCCACACACACTGACTCTCACTGGGGTACGGGTCCCACACACACTGACTCTCGCTGGGGTACGGGTTCCACACACACTGACTCTCACTGGGGTACGGGTCCCACACACACTGACTCTCGCTGGGGTACGGGTTCCACACACACTGACTCTCACTGGGGTACGGGTCCCACACACACTGACTCTCACTGGGGTACGGGTCCCACACACACTGACTCTCACTGGGGTACGGGTCACACACACACTGACTCTCACTGGGGTAGGAGTCCCACACACACTGACTCTCACTGGGGTATGGGTCCCACACACACTGACTCTCACTGGGGTAGGAGTCCCACACACACTGACTCTCACTGGGGTACGGGTCCACACACACTGACTCTCACTGGGGTACGGGTCCCACACACTGACTCTCACTGGGGTACGGGTCCCACACACACTGACTCTCACTGGGGTACGGGTCCCACACACACTGACTCTCACTGGGGTAGGAGTCCCACACACACTGACTCTCACTGGGGTACGGGTTCCACACACACTGACTCTCACTGGGGTAGGAGTCCCACACACACTGACTCTCACTGGGGTACGGGTCCCACACACACTGACTCTCACTGGGGTACGGGTCACACACACACTGACTCTCACTGGGGTAGGAGTCCCACACACGCTGACTCTCACTGGGGTACGGGTTCCACACACACTGACTCTCACTGGGGTACGGGTCCCACACACACTGACCCTCCCTGGGGTACGGGTCCCACACACACTGACTCTCACTGGGGTACGGGTCCCACACACACTGACTCTCACTGGGGTACGGGTCCCACACACACTGACTCTCACTGGGGTACGGGACCCACACACACTGACTCTCACTGGGGTACGGGTCCCACACACACTGACTCTCACTGGGGTACGGGTCACACACACACTGACTCTCACTGGGGTACGGGTCACACACACACTGACTCTCACTGGGGTACGGGACCCACACACACTGACTCTCACTGGGGTACGGGTTCCACACACACTGACTCTCACTGGGGTACGGGTTCCACACACACTGACTCTCACTGGGGTACGGGTTCCACACACACTGACTCTCACTGGGGTACGGGTTCCACACACACTGACTCTCACTGGGGTACGGGTCCCACACACACTGACTCTCACTGGGGTACGGGTCCCACACACACTGACTCTCACTGGGGTATGGGTCCCACACACACTGACTCTCACTGGGGTACGGGTTCCACACACTGACTCTCACTGGGGTACGGGTCCCACACACACTGACTCTCACTGGGGTACGGGTTCCACGCACACTGACTCTCACTGGGGTACGGGTCCCACACACACTGACTCTCACTGGGGTACGGGTCCCACACACACTGACTCTCACTGGGGTACGGGTTCCACACACACTGACTCTCACTGGGGTACGGGTCCCACACACACTGACTCTCACTGGGGTACGGGTTCCACACACACTGACTCTCACTGGGGTACGGGTCCCACACACACTGACTCTCACTGGGGTATGGGTCCCACACACACTGACTCTCACTGGGGTACGGGTCCCACACACACTGACTCTCACTGGGGTACGGGTTCTGGGACTTTGGGAGAATTCCTGTTCTGATGTTTTGATGCAATTTTTATTGAGCAATGGTTTGAATTTCTCTGTCTGTGAAAAGTCTGCCAGTGTTTCACGGGAGAGTTAATGGGATTGGTTTGTGCATTGAGTGAGAGATGGAGATATTGACAGATTGAGCGAGGTTTGAAATGAGAACTCGAACTCTGTGAAATGAGCGATGCACAAAGGCCTCTCGGAGCACTCTGTGTGTGTGTCTGTGCAGCGCCCCTCACACACCCTCACTGACACTCACTCAGCAATCAGATTGTTTGAGCCAGGAGAGAGGGTGATGTGAGTTAGGGTAGGAATCGAGGGTGTGTGTTTTTCACAGTCTGGCTCAGGGTGGGGATCTCTCTGTGAAACCAGACAGTTACCAACAGCAACTGCTGATTGCCATCTCTTTGTTCTATTTTCAAAGTCACTTTGGCGGGGGACGTGGGGAAGTGGGGGGGGAGGTGGGGGGGGGGGCGGTAGAGGGGAGTTTTGGAGGTTGGGGTGGCGGGGGAGTGCCTCAGATCCATAGAAACAGAAGGTAACCAGCAGCCAGGTGTACCACAGGTAGACACTGTACAACACACACACACACACACACACACACAGGAGCTGACACTGACACACACACACACACACAGGAGCTGACACTGACACACACACACACACACACACAGGAGCTGACACTGAGACACACACACGGGCTGCACTATATCAGGGAAGGGAATTATTATTTATGTCTTTCTTAAATTGTGGTTTATTTATTTATTGTGACTTCAATCCTGATTTAAAATGTTTAGCTTTGTTTGTTTGCCCTCTGAACTTGTTGGTCTGGGATTGGCTGAAAGATTGAGTCCAACTATAAACAGAAACACAGCTGGGGGAGAAGCGGGGGAGTGGGGAGGGAGTTGGGGAATGGGGGGGGAGTGAGGGGGGAGTTGGGGAGTGGGGGGGAGTTGGGGAGTGGGGGGGGAGTGGGGGGGGAGTGGGGGAGTGAGGGGGGAGTTGGGGAGTGGGGGGGGAGTTGGGGAGTCGGGGGGGAGTTGGGGAGTGGGGAGGGAGTTGGGGAGTGGGGGGGAGTTGGGGAGTGGGGGGGAGTTGGGGAGTGGGGAGGGAGTTGGGGAGTGGGGGAGTGGGGGGGGGGAGTGGGGGGGGAGTTGGGGTGTGAGGGGGGAGTGGGGGGTTGGAGAGTGGGGGATGGGGAGGGTGGGGGGGTGGGGAGTGGGGGGTGGGGAGTGGGGGATGGGTTTGGGGTGGTGGGGAGTGGAGGGGTGGGGGGGTAGGGATTGGGGGGGTGCGGAGTGGAGTGGTGGGGGATGGGGAGTTGGGGGGTGGGGAGTGGGAGGGTGAGGGAGTGGGGGGGTGGGGGATTGGGGGGGTGGGGGAATAGGGGGGTAGTGAGTGGGGGGTGAGGAGTGGGGGGTAAGGAGTGGGGGGGTGGGGGAATGGGGGGTAGGGAGTGGGGGGAGTGGGGGAATGGGGGTAGGGAGTGGGGGGGTGGGGGAATGGGGGGGTAGAGAGTGGGGGGGTGGGGGAATGGGGGTTGGGGGAATGGGGGGTGGGGAGTGGGGAGTGGGGGGTGAGGAGTGGGGGTGTGGGTAGTGGGTGGGGGAGTGGCTGTGAAGTCTGTTAATTGTTCTGGGAAATCTGTGAAACAATCCGATCGATTCCATCCACAATCTGAGATGAATTATTCCATCGAGGGTGTCCTGTCATCAAAGCATCGGAATGGTTCCAGGAATGCTGGTGTTTATCTCAGAGCAGGAGCCCTTTCAGATGGAAGCTGTCGTGGAGTTATACAAAGCTCTGAGTGATTACATCTGTCCCGCCTGCCATCCAGGGTGGGATATCTCAGCCATGAATATCTGAAATGGAGATAGGCTTTCATTTTTAATGTGTTCACTCTCGAAAAGCACTGCAGCCAATCAGGTGTTGACCCTGGAGTTGGTGCAGCTCTAACCCATTGGAATGATGTCAGGAGTGAAAGGGTTAAATTGTGGTCCTCAATCCAGGCTCCAGGGGTTGGGTGCCAGGGACAGTGTATTCCTCTCTCTGAAAGCTAGCATAAGCATGATGGACAGAATGGCCTCCTCCTGTGTTGTATTGGATTAGGATTCTTACTTCCAGCTGCATCAAATGTTAAGGAAACCTAGAAACTAGAAGCAGGAGGAAGCCATTCGGCCCATCGAGTCTGCTCTGCCATTCATTTTGATCATGGCTAATCATCGAATTCAATATCCTGATCCCCCTTCCTCCCATATCCCTTGATCCCTTTAGCCCCAAGAGCTATATCTAATTTCTTCTTGAATCAAACCTTTGATTAGGTTTAACAAACGATAACTTCCCCTTTAACCCATTAGTCAGTCGGTAAATTTGGAGACAAGTTTTGTAAATAGTGTTTCGAATGGAATTTTTAAAAAATCATCTGTGGGACGTGGGTGTCGCTGGTTGGCCAGCATTTATTACCCATCCCTAGTTGCCCTTGGAGGGCAGTTGAGAGTCACCCACATTGCTGTGGCTCTGGAGTCACATGTAGGCCAGACCGGGTAAGGACGGCAGATTTCCTTCCCAAAAGGACATTAGTGAACCAGATGGGTTTTTCTGACAATCGACAATGGTTTCATGGTCATCAGTAGATTCTTAATTCCAGATATTTTTTATTGAATTCAAATTCCACCATCTGCCGTGGGTGGGATTCGAACCCGGGTCCCCAGAACATTAGCTGAGTTTCTGGATTGATAGTCCAGCGATAATAACACTAGGCCATCGCCTCTCCCTATTGGTGGTTAATAGCCTGGTGAAGCTGTGACCCCTTGAGTGCCCCGGGACAATCTGGGTAATCAGTCATTTTAATCAACATCTCTTCTTCCAACAGTGGAACCAGTGGACGTCCTGAAGATTCTAGAACTTCAAACTCTCCCCGAAGGAATACAGAAAACAATAGGTATCTGTGCCAACAGAAAATCAACAAAGACCGCAGATGTTGCCTACACAGTAACCAGGTTGGCACAGCTCAGTGCCCCAACTAAACAGTTATATCCAGGTAAGACCTGTTCAATTTACCTTTCATTTGGACCCTGGAAAGGGAAGACCTCTTCATTTCTCTCTGGACGGTGCATCGAGAGGAAGAACTCTCCAGGGAAGGGTAATCATAACATGATAGAATATTATCTTCAGTTCAAAATCTTGGTCTTAAATTTAAACAAAGGCAGTCTGCAAAGGGATATGGATAATCTAAGTGAGTGGGCGAGGGTCTGGCAGATGGAGTACAATGTTGGTAAATGTGAAGTCATCCATTTTGGTAGGAATAACAGCAAAATGGACTATTATTTAAAAGAACAAAGAACAATACAGCACAGGAACAGGCCCTTCGGCCCTCCAAGCCCGTGCCACTCCCTGGTCCAAACTAGACCATTCTTTTGTATCCCTCCATTCCCACTCCGTTCATGTGGCTATCTAGATAAGTCTTAAACGTTCCCAGTGTGTCCACCTCCACCACCTTGCCCAGCAGCGCATTCCAGGCCCCCACCACCCTCTGTGTAAAACACGTCCTTCTGATATCCGTGTTAAACCTCCCCCCCATCACCTTGAACCTATGACCCCTCGTGAACGTCACCACCGACCTGGGAAAAAGCTTCCCACCGTTCACCCTATCTATGCCTTTCATAATTTTATACACCTCTGTTAGGTCACCCCTCATCCTCCGTCTTTCCAGTGAGAACAACCCCAGTTTACCCAAGCTCTCCTCATAACTAAGCCCCTCCATACCAGGCAACATCCTGGTAAACCTCCTCTGCACTCTCTCGAAAGCCTCCACGTCCTTCTGGTAGTGTGGCGACCAGAACTGGGCGCAGTATTCCAAATGCAGCTGAACCAACGTTGTATACAACTGTAACATTAGACCCCAACTTTTATACTCTATGCCCCGTCCTATAAAGGCAAGCATGCCATATGCCTTATTCACTACCTTCTCCACCTGTGACGTCACCTTCAAGGATCTGTGGACTTGCAAACCCAGGTCCCTCTGCGTATCTACACCCTTTATGGTTCTGCCATTTATCGTATAGCTCCTCCCTACATTAGTTCTACCAAAATGCATCACTTCGCATTTATCAGGATTGAACTCCATCTGCCATTTCTTTGCCCAAATTTCCAGCCTATCTATATCCTTCTGTAGCCTCTGACAATGTTCCTCACTATCTGCAAGTCCAGCCATTTTTGTGTCGTCTGCAAACTTACTGATCACCCCAGTTACACCTTCTTCCAGATCGTTTATATAAATCACAAACAGCAGAGGTCCCAATACAGAGCCCTGCGGAACACCACTAGTCACAGGCATCCAGCCGGAAAAAGACCCTTCCACCACCACCCTCTGTCTTTGTCGCTTCTTTGGACACGGGTGAGGTCCCTGAGGATTGGAGGATAGCGAATGTGGTCCCGTTGTTTAAGAAGGGTAGCAGGGATAACCCAGGAAATTATAGGCCGGTGAGCTTGACGTCCGTGGTAGGGAAGTTGTTGGAGAGGATTCTTAGAGACAGGATGTATGCGCATTTAGAACGGAACAATCTCATTAGTGACAGACAGCATGGTTTTGTAAGAGGGAGGTCGTGCCTTACAAATTTGGTGGAGTTTTTTGAGGAAGTGACAAAAACGGTTGACGAAGGAAGGGCCGTGGATGTCGTCTATATGGATTTCAGTAAGGCATTTGACAAAGTCCCACATGGCAGGTTGGTTAAGAAGGTTAAGGCTCATGGGATACAAGGAGAAGTGGCTAGATGGGTGGAGAACTGGCTTGGCCATAGGAGACAGAGGGTAGTGGTCGAAGGGTCTTTTTCCGGCTGGAGGTCTGTGACCAGTGGTGTTCCGCAGGGCTCTGTACTGGGACCTCTGCTATTTGTGATATGTATAAATGATTTGGAAGAAGGTGTAACTGGTGTAATCAGCAAGTTTGCGGATGACACGAAGATGGCTGGACTTGCGGATAGCGAAGAGCATTGTCGGGCAATACAGCAGGATATAGATAGGCTGGAAAATTGGGCGGAGAGGTGGCAGATGGAGTTTAATGCGGATAAATGCGAAGTGATGCATTTTGGAAGAAATAATGTAGGGAGGAGTTATACAATAAATGGCAGAGCCATCAGGAGTATAGAAACACAGAGGGACCTCGGTGTGCAAGTCCACAAATCCTTGAAGGTGGCAACACAGGTGGAGAAGGTGGTGAAGAAGGCATATGGTATGCTTGCCTTTATAGGACGGGGGAAAAGAGTATAAAAGCTGGAGTCTGATGATGCAGCTGTATAGAACGCTGGTTAGGCCACATTTGGAGTACTGCGTCCAGTTCTGGTCGCCGCACTACCAGAAGGACGTGGAGGCGTTAGAGAGAGTGCAGAGAAGGTTTACCAGGATGTTGCCTGGTATGAAGGGTCTTAGCTATGAGGAGAGATTGGGTAAACTGGGGTTGTTCTCCCTGGAAAGACGGAGAATGAGGGGAGATCTAATAGAGGTGTACAAGATTATGAAGGGGATAGATAGGGTGAAGCTTTTTCCCAGATCAGAAGTGACGTTCACGAGGGGTCACGGGCTCAAGCTGAGAGGGGCGAAGTATAACTCAGATATTAGAGGGATGTTTTTTACACAGAGGGTGGTGGGGGCCTGGAATGCGCTGCCAAGTAGGGTGGTGGAGGCAGACACGCTGACATCGTTTAAGACTTACCTGGATAGTCACATGAGCAGCCTGGGAATGGAGGGATACAAACGATTGGTCTAGTTGGACCAAGGAGCGGCACAGGCTTGGAGGGCCGAAGGGCCTGTTTCCTGTGCTGTACTGTTCTTTGTTCTTTGTTCTTTTGTCTTCTGTGACCAAGCCAGTTCTCCACCCATCTAGCCACCTCCCCCTTTATCCCATGAGATCCAACCTTTTGCACCAACCTACCATGAGGGACTTTGTCCATTTAAATGGTAAAAAGTTGCAGCATGCTGCTGTGCAGAGGGACCCAGGTGTCCTTGTGCAGGAATCTCAAGGAGTTGGTTTGCAGGTGCAACAGGTAATTAAGAAGGCAAATGGAATTTTGTCCTTCATTGCTAGAGGGATGGAGTTTAAAAACAGCGAGATTATGTTGCAGCTGTATAAGGTGCTGGTGAGGCCACACCTGGAGTACTGTGTACAGTTTTGGTCTCCTTACTTGAGAAAGGATATACTGGCACTGGAGGGGGTGCAGAGGAGATTCGCTAGGTTGATTCCTGAGTTGAGAGGGTTGGCTTATGAGGAGAGACTGAGTAGACTGGGGCTATACTCACTGGAATTCAGAAGAATGAGGGGAGATCTTCTCGAAACATATAAGATTATGAAGGGAATAGATAAGATCGAAGCAGGGAAGTTGTTTCCACTGGCGGGTGAAACTAGAACTAGGGGGCATGGCCTCAAAATAAGGGGAAGCAGATTTAGGACTGAGTTGAGGAGGAACTTCTTCACACAAAGGGTTGTGAATCTGTGGAATTCCCTGCCCAGTGAAGCAAGTGAAGCTACCTCATTGAATGTTTTTAATGCAAGGATAGATACATTTTTGTACAGTAAAGGAATTAAGGGTTATGGTGAGCGGGCGGGTAAGTGGAGCTGAGTCCACAAAAAGATCAGCCATGATCTTATTGAATGGCGGAGCAGGCTCGAGGGGCCAGATGGCCCACTCCTGCTCCTAGTTCTTATGTTCTTATGAGAAAAGAGCTTGCTGTGAGAGATTGGGAAATGAGAATAAGATGGTGTTAGCAGCGGCAAACATTTTTAAAACATTAGAATTCTGAATGAGTACACGTTCCATTGAGAAATAAAAGGTCAACTGGAAAAATGTTATAACCGGAGATGTACAAGGTGGTGTTGGATTTAAAGAGCTTTAAAATGCCACGCTGAAGAGTAATTACCCCTGAGGATTGGGGGGGGGGGTTTTAAAAGTCAGCAATGAATGACGGGGAAATTGACAAAGGTGAGGGAGAAAGTCGCAAAAATGTTAAAACAGTGTAAGAGCTTCGCCGAATCTGTAAGAAAGGCAGAGGATGAAAGGGCCCAGGAGACAGAGAGAACTGATAATGGAACAAGGAAATGACATACATAAGATAAATATTTTGTGTCTGGCTTCACAATGGAAACCACAGAACATTGCGGAACGAGTGGGAAAGCGAGGGTCCAGTGAGGATATGGAACCTTCAATGTGTAAGGAAAAAGTAAAGAGACATTGATGAGACTTAAAGCTCACAAATTCCTTGGAGCTGACATCCTGAATCTTGGAGTTTTTACAGAGGCCGTGGACACATTGGCTTTGATCTTTCAGAATTCCCTGGATTTTCCAGTGGTCCCCACAGATCAGATCCTTGTTTAGCAATTTGGTGAGATTCCTGCAGTTTCAGAAAGGAGGACAGGAACAATCAAAGGGCTGCGGTCGCTGAGATCAGCGCTGGGGGAGATGCAGGAATCGATTCATATCGCAAGGGGATTGGAGTATAAATGTAGGGAAGTCTTGCTTTAGCTATCGGGGTTCAGAACACCTGGAACGCCGTGTAAAATCCAGCGGGAAGGATATTCTCATCTTGGGGACAGTGAATTGGAGATTCAGGAGATGATTGCTGGGATGAGGAATGTTTGAGAAGAATGGGTCTCTTCTCCCAGGAATTTAGGAAAAGGAGAGATGATCCTGTTAAAAATGTATAAAATTCTTTATGGGTTTGACAGGATAGATGCTGAGAGGTTGATTCCCCCCAGGGCTGGAGAATGGGGAGGGGGGGGGGTCAGTGGGGGGGGTCACAGTCTCAGGATAACGGCCCATTGATTGAGGACTGAGATGAGGAGAGCTTTTTCAGCCAGAGACGGCTCTGTATTCTCAGTCAGTGAGTCGATTCAAGACTGAGGATGGTAGGAGTTTGGATTTGAGGCGATTAGGGATACGGCAGGAAAGTGGAGCTGGAGTAGAGGGTCAGCTGGGATCATGTTGGACAGGAACAAGACCCAAGGGGCTGGACAGTCCCCCGCTCTGGTTCCCTGTGTTAGGATGACTGAGTCTGTTATTACTCACCTTTGCTTCCTTCCTCACGAGTTTGGGTCATTTTGATTATCGTCCACTTGATAAGACCCCATCATCTTATTACAGCTGCTGAATCGCTCCTCTCTCTCCCTCTCTATTCCCTCCCTCCCTCCACTATTTTCCCCCCTCCTCTATTTCCCACCTTCCTCCTCTCTCCCTCTCTCTTCCTCCCTTTTTCCCCCTGTCTCTCTTCCCCTCTCTCCCCTCACCCCCTCTCTCCGCGTATCCCCTCTCTCCCCTCACCCTCTCCATGCACCCCCTCTCTCTGCATACCCCATCTCTCTGTGCACTCTCTCTCCCCCCTCTCTCCCTCCCCATCGCTCCTCCTCCCCACCTCCCCCTCTTCCCCTCTCTCCTCCCCTCTCCCCCTCTCTCTGCCCCTCTCTCTCCCTCTCTGATAGAAATCATAGAAACCCTACAGTACAGAAAGAGGCCATTTGGCCCATCGAGTCTGCACCGACCACAATCCCACCCAGGCCCTACCCCCATATCCCTACATATTTATCCATTAATCCCTCTAACCTACGCATCTCAGGACACTAAGGGCAATTTTAGCATGGCCAATCAACCTAACCCGCACATCTTTGGACTGTGGGAGGAAACCGGAGCACCCGGAGGAAACCCACGCAGACACAAGGAGAATGTGCAAACTCCACACAGACAGTGACCCAAGCTGGGAATCGAACCCAGGTCCCTGGAGCTGTGAAGCAGCAGTGCTAACCACTGTGATACCATGCCGCCCTATCTCCCCCTCTCTCCTCCTCTCTCTCCCCTCACCGCGCCACTTACTCTCCTCTCTCAGTTGGTTGTGGTTCAGCGTGGACCAGTCTCAGGTCATCCATTTTGTAGCTGGAATGATGGAAATATTTTGGAATATTTCCCAAATGGTGAAAGGCTGAGAACTGACCTGACCTCTGACCTCATATTGTGATTTGCCTGACGACAGTTGCCGTGTGAATGAGGATGGTTCCAGGATCAAAGGTCACGGGGGGGAGGGGGCTGGGGGGGGGGGGGGGGGGGGGGCATTGGAATGTTGAGTTTGGAGATCTCTGGACCAATAAAGCAGCTCAGGATGTGAAACAAAGTTGTCTAGACTGTGGTTAACCAGGGCCTGTTAGAAAACCCAACAATGGGGAGAATGTGAGGCTGGAATGTGAGACGTGGTCAGTGACTAAAGCAGCAGGACCGGGGCGGGCGAGGGGGATGAACCCTCTCTTTGCTCACTCCATTTGGCCAGTCGGTGAGGTCCAGGCATTGATGGGCCATTGATCCCTAATCCCAAACTAATCCCACTGTCTCGCTCTCTCCCCATAGCCCTGTATCAATCCCAAACTCATCCCACTGCCTCGCTCTCTCCCCATAGCCCTGTATCAATCCCCAAACTAATCTCACTGCCCCCGCTCTCTCCCCATAGCCCTGTATCAATCCCCAAATTAACCCCACTGCCCCGCTCTCTCCCCATAGCCCTGTATCAATCCCCAAACTAACCCCACTGCCCCGCTCTCTCCCCATAGCCCTGTATCAATCCCCAAACTAATCCCACTGCCCCGCACTCTCCCCATAGCCCTGTATCAACACTCCCCATTGGGCACTTTGCAGCCATGATAACAAATTGTAATCGGCCTTTCTTCTGGTTTTATACTCTCCTACTCGAGAATGTTTCAGTGATGAGGGCTTTCAGTTAACGCGGAGAGGCTGGAGAGGCTGGGATTGGACTGGAGAGGCTGGGATTGGACTGGAGAGGCTGGGATTGGACTGGAGAGGCTGGGATTGGACTGGAGAGGCTGGGATTGGACTGAAGAGGCTGGGATTGGACTGAAGAGGCTGGGATTGGACTGGAGAGGCTGGGATTGGACTGGAGAGGCTGGGATTGGACTGGAGAGGCTGGGATTGGACTGGAGAGGCTGGGATTGGACTGGAGAGGCTGGGATTGGACCGGAGAGGCTGGGATTGGACCGGAGAGGCTGGGATTGGACTGGAGAGGCTGGGATTGGACTGAAGTGGCTGGGATTGGACTGGAGAGGCTGGAATTGGACTGGAGAGGCTGGGATTGGACCGGAGAGGCTGGGATTGGACCGGAGAGGCTGGGATTGGACCGGAGAGGCTGGGATTGGACCGGAGAGGCTGGGATTGGACAGGAGATGCTGGGATTGGACCGGAGAGGCTGGGATTGGACTGAAGAGGCTGGGATTGGACCGGAGAGGCTGGGATTGGAATGGAGAGGCTGGGACTGGACTGGAGAGGCTGGGATTGCATTGGAGAGGCTGGGATTGGATTGGAAAGGCTGGGATTGGACTGAGGAGGCTGGGATTGGACTGGAGAGGCTGGGACTGGACTGGAGAGGCTGGGATTGGACTGGAGAGGCTGGGATTGGACTGGAGAGGCTGGGATTGCATTGGAGAGGCTGGGATTGGATTGGAAAGGCTGGAGAGGCTGGGATTGGACTGAGGAGGCTGGGATTGGACTGGAGAGGCTGGGATTGGACTGGAAAGGCTGGAGAGGCTGGGATTGTTCTTCTGGGAGCAGAGAGGGTTCTGGACAGATTTGATTGAGATGTTGCAAATCATTGATGCTTTTGATGGAGTAAATGAGGAGAAAGTGTTTCCAGTGGCAGATTGTGGGAAACCAGAGGGACACAGATTGGAGAGAATTGGGATAAAAACCAGGGGAGTGGGAGATGAGGAGGGGTTTTTCTTTCATTGGGAGTTGTATCTGGAAGGCACTGCCTTTGAAAGGGCGGTGGAAGCAGATTCTACCAGGAATTGGAGAAGGAAAAGCTTACAGGAGTCTGGGAAAGAGCAAGAGAAGTGGGACAAATTAATTGGATTTGTCGAAGAGCCAGCACGGGGTTGGTGGGCCGAATTGCCCCCTGCTGTAAGATTCAGTGTGTGGGGTGGGGTGGAGAGTAGGGGGATCCGCTATGTAACAGTAAAGCAGCAACACATCACTTCACCCAGGCCCCAAATGAAGCCAGTAATCAAAAACAGCTGGATGGGTTTGGAAGAGGGAACTGTTCCATTGCCAAAGAAATTAACTGTTATAAGGTTCAGTCTTCTGGCTCATTCCTCACAACGATAACATCCATTTTAGTTTCAAACGAGGAAGATCTGATTGGGCAGCGAGCTGTTGGAAAAGACATTTTGGCAAAACTCAAATTTAAACTGTGAGAAGATATTCCTTTAAACTGTTTACAAAACCCCAGCTTTTCACCCGCATGTTAAAGTGTAAACATCGTTCTGTCTGACTGCAGTCAACTCTTATCCACTTAGCACAGAGCAAACCCTCTGACAGTGCGGCACTCCCTCAGTACTGACCCTCTGACAGTGCAGCACTCCCTCAGTACTGACCCTCTGACAGTGCTGCACTCCCTCAGTACTGACCCTCTGACAGTGCAGCACTCCCTCAGTACTGACCCTCTGACAGTGCGGCACTCCCTCAGTACTGACCCTCTGACAGTGCGGCACTCCCTCAGTACTGACCCTCTGACAGTGCAGCACTCCCTCAGTACTGACCCTCTGACAGTGCTGCACTCCCTCAGTACTGACCCTCTGACAGTGCAGCACTCCCTCAGTACTGACCCTCTGACAGTGCAGCACTCCCTCAGTACTGACCCTCTGACAGTGCGGCACTCCCTCAGCGCTGACCCTCTGATAGTGCGGCACTCCCTCAGCACTGACCCTCTGACAGTGCGGCACCCCCTCAGTACTGACCCTCTGACAGTGCGGCACTCCCTCAGTACTGACCCTCTGACAGTGCTGCACTCCCTCAGTACTGACCCTCTGACAGTGCAGCACTCCCTCAGTACTGACCCTCTGACAGTGCGGCACTCCCTCAGCGCTGACCCTCTGATAGTGCGGCACTCCCTCAGCACTGACCCTCTGACAGTGCGGCACTCCCTCAGTACTGACCCTCTGACAGTGCGGCACTCCCTCAGTACTGACCCTCTGACAGTGCGGCACTCCCTCAGTACTGACCCTCTGACAGTGCGGCACTCCCTCAGCACTGATCCTCTGACAGTGCAGCACTCCCTCAGCACTGACCCTCTGAGTGCGGCACTCCCTCAGCACTGACCCTCTGACAGTGCGGCACTCCCTCAGCACTGACCCTCTGACAGTGCAGCACTCCCTCAGCACTGACCCTCTGACAGTGTGGCACTCCCTCTGTACTGACCCTCTGACAGTGCGGCACTCCCTCAGTACTGTGGTGGTGCCCAGTGTGTGTGCAATGTGCTGGAGCTGTTCAGGTTTATGTTGGGATCTGGGGTGAAGTTACCCGCACTGTGTTGGTCTCTGAGGGGTGTTATGGAGGAATGTGAGTGGATTTTGGAAGTTTGGGCAGTGAAATGCTTTGAGTGCAGTGATATTGGTTTGAGGAGATGGATGGAGTGATATCAGCCTGAAGGAAACAACTTTCTGAGAAAGATAGGAATCCTCCTCAGGGAGCAGGGCACCATTGCTGAGACAGAGCGATGGTTTAATATGTAATTGCCGTGTTGCTGCCTGTGGAACATGTTCTCCATCCCCCACCTCAACTCCTGTCGGCTGCCGCGAACAATGTTGTTTTTATGTCAAATATAAATGAATCGTCTTGAAGATGGATGTAGCGCAGAGTGGAAAATCATGGAAAGTGACTGCTGGATCCTGACGGGACTTGGCAACTCTGCATTTAAACCGAGAGAGCAAACATTTCCAGCGCTGTCTGGAGCTGCGTCTTTGCGGATGAAATGTATCTGGAAGTGGGGAGACATTAATCATTGTTCCATTCCATCTGTTTTGGGAGAAGTGCATTCGAGGCCCAGTCAGACCCTGGGTGTTAGGCTGATTTGTAAGACGGTGTTTTATCCGGGCAGAGAGAGAGAGGGGGCAGAAAGAGGGTGAAAGGCGCTGTTTGGATCTGGGCAGAGACACGATGGGGTCACAATGTGAAGCTCAGTAAATGGGCTTCAGATGAATTTTATGAGTCAGTAGTGGAGTGAAATGTGCAGAGGAGAATCTGGGCTGAGATCCTGGATTTACACATGGGACATGGCCAGTCTGATGTAATCAGTCCATTTTGAATTCTAATACCATCTGGTTCTCGGTTTGGCAGCAATGATGATCTCCGAGGGCCCCTTTCATTGCTTGTTCTTCATTGAATGAACTTTCTTCAGAAAAGCAAACGAGAGAGAGAGAGAGAGAGAGAGAGCTGTCTCACTCATTAACTTTTGGAGCCCCAAGCCCCTTCTTCAGATGAGAAGGTTGGAGAAGATGGGGCCTGAAGAAGGCTCACCTGAAGAAGGGGCTTGGGGCTCCTAAAGCTCGTGCTGCCAAATAAACCTGTTGGACTTTAACCTGGTGTTGTGAGACTTCTTACTGTGCCCACCCCAGTCCAACGCCGGCAACTCCACATCATCACTCATTAACCACAGCACAACAGAGGCAAATTCAATCAAATAAAACCTCCAAACAGAAAAGACAATAATGACCCCATCCCCATTCACTCCCACTGTCTCCAATCCAAACTCATTCTCATACATGCTCATTATGGCACAAAAGGAGGTCATTCAGCCCATCAAATCTATGCTAGCTCTTTGTAGAGCAATCCATTCATAGAATCATAGAGTCATAGAGGTTTACAGCATGGAAACAGGCTCTTCGGCCCAACTTGTCCATACCACCCTTTTTTTAAAACCACTAAGCTAATCCCAATTGCCCGCATTTGGCCCATATCCCTCTCTACCCATCGTACCCATGTAACTGTCTAAATGCTTTTTAAAAGACAAAATTGTACCCACCTCTCCTACGACCTCTGGCAGTTTGTTCCAGACACTCACCACCCTCAGTGTGAAAAAATTGCCCCTCTGGATCCTTTTGTATCTCTCCCCTCTCACCTTAAACCCATGCCCTCTACTTTTAGACTCCCCGACCTTTAGGAAAATATATTGACTATCTACTTTATCTATCCCATTCAGTCCCATTCCCCGGCTCTATCCCTGTAACTCTGCCAGATCATTTCTCTCAAGCATCCATCCAATTTCCATCCAATTTCCTGGTGAATCATTGACCATCTTTGCTCCACTACCTTCACAGGCACCCAGTTCCAACCACTCCAACTCTGTAAAAAATGTCCTTCCTCACATCCTCCTGTACCTCTTTCCCAAGACCTTGTATGTTTGTCTCCTAGTTCTTGCTCCTGCAGTTCGTGGGAAGAGCTTTCCTTTGCCTGTCCCATCTAAACCTGTCATAATCTTGTGCACCTCGATCAAATCTCCCTCTCGCCTCCTTTACTCCAAGGAGCACAACCCCATCTTCTCCAACCTAACCTCATTGCTAAAACACTCTCATCCCTAGGACCAGTCAGGGAAATTCCCCTCCGCACCCTCTCAATGCCTCACATATCCTTCCTAAAGTGTGGTGAGCAGAACTGGATGCAATACTCTGCTTGTGGTCTAACCAAAGCTTTATAAAAGATTCAGTATAACTTCCCTGATTTGTGTTCAATACTTCAATTTAGGAAATACAAGATCCCTACGCTCTCAATATGTCCTCTCATCTTCAACGATCAGGACACACGGACCCTCAGCTCCCTCTGCCCTGCACACTCTTCAGAACTGTGCCATTAAATCCATATTGCCTCTCCCTATCCCAGCATCACAGAATCACAGAATACTATAGTGCAGAAGAGGCCCTTCAGTCCATCAGCCCATTGCCCTTCTGACAAAATGCAGCACTGGTGAGCCTTGGTGAGTTGCTGTTGTGCATCTTGCAGATGGTAAACACGGCTGCCATTGTGTGTTAGTGGTGGAGGGAGTGGATGTTTGTGGATGTGGTGCCAATCAAGCGGGGCTGCTTTGTCCTGGATGGTGTCGAGCTTCTTGAGTGTTGTTGGAGCCGCACCCATCCAGGCAAGTGGGGAGTATTCCATCACACTCCTGACCTGTGCCTTGTAGATAGTGGACAGGCTTCGGGGAGTCAGGAGGTGAGTTAGTCTCCACAGGATTCCCAGCCTCTGACCTGCTCTGGTAGCCACGGTACATATATGGCTGATCCAGTTGAGTTTCTGGTCAACGGTAACCCCCAGAAGTTGACAGTGGGGGATTCAGTGATGGTAACACCATTGAATGTCAAGGTACGATGGTTAGATTGTCTCTTGTTGGAGATGGTCATTGCCTGGCGTTCGTGTGGTGTGAATGTTACTTGTCACTTATCAGCCCCAGCCTGGATATTGTCCAGGTCTTGCTGCATTTGGACACCGACTGCTTCAGTATCTGGGGAGTTGCGAATGGTGCTGAACATTGTGCAATCATCGGTGAACATCCCCACTTCTGACCTTATGATGGAGGGAAGGTCATTGATGAAGCAGCTGAAGATGGTTGGGTCTCGGACACTGACCCTGAGGGACTCCTGCAGTGATGTCCTGGAGCTGAGATGATTGACCTCCAACCACCACAACCATCTTCCTTTGTGCCGAGTGTGCAAAGGATCAGCTCTTTTGTCCATGTTTGAACCAAGGCTGTAATGAGGTCAGGAGCTGAGTGACCCTGGCGGAACCCAAACTGGGCGTCACTGAGCAGGTTATTGCTGAGCAGGTGCTGCTTGATAGCGCTGTCGATGACCCCTCCCATCACTTTACTGATGATCGAGGGTAGACTGATTGGGTGGGTAAGTGACTGGGTTGGATTTGTCCTGCTTTCTGTGTATAAGAAGACATACCTGGGCCACATTGTCAGACCAGACTCTCTTCTCACCAAACGTCCACACCCTGTCCAAAGTCACACTCATTTATACATTCTGCTTTATATTGTTCTCACACTTCTCCATTACTAGCCTAACCCCGATGATACAATGATCACTCTTCCCCAAATGCTCCCCCACAGACACTTGGCCCACTCCATTCCTCAACTGATCCAGCAATACCTCCTTCCTCATTGGCTCAGAACATACTGAACAAGGAAATTCTCCTGAAAGCATTGGGAAATTCATCCTGCTCCTTCCCCTTTACTCGAACATTGTCTCAATTGAAATCCGGGTCACTGAACTTCCCCAATATCACCATATCCTGCACATCGCTGTGATTTATCTGCAGATTTGTTCCTCTCTCTTGCTCTTGCTCTCTCTCTCGCGCTCTCTCTCTCTCTCTCTCCTCTCGCTCTCCGCCACCCCCCGCCGCCCCCCGCCTCACTCCCTTACCCCTTGCCGAGTATTCTGCCCCCTCTCTGTGATGCCCTTTAGCCCAGTTCCAGGAAGGCGAGAAACAGTGTGAGATTGGCGATGATAGTGACACACAAGCCCATCTGTCACCATGATGATAGGATCTCCTACAACTGTATTTCTCCTGGTTGCTGCAGCTTCCTGTCCCATCCCTCTGCCAGTGGTGCCCTGGTCTGGACTGCAGTCCTCCAGAGGGTATTCACTCTCATTGGCCGGAATTATACTCCTCGCCTCGGGCGGGACTTTATGAGCCTTGCCCGAGTGAGGTGGTAAACTCCCACCCATGGTCTCCGGTGTTGAGCACCAGTGTGAGAGTGTCACACACCAGCAGCTCCCCTGCACTTGCTGCCTCTCCCTCCATTTCCCGATGCCACCCGGCCACTCCCCTTACCTCTCACTGTGTGTGGGCTGGAGCTCATGTCCCTCTCCCTGATGTTCCACCTCAGCCGCCCCTCACACTCTGCAATCCTGAGCTCCAGCAGTGGAAGTCACGGCAAGACATTGTGAAGAAACTGGAAGCAAGAGTTCTCAATCTGCCATCCAGAGTCAGAACAAAGAAAACTCCCTTCCTCTTTCAGAATCGATTTGAATCCTGTTTAAACTTTGATCTGAATGGATATCGACAGGGACAGACTGCACGAGTCCCCTCCTCGATATACTGAGACACATTCACAACTCGCAACCAATCACATCGTTTACAGAGAAAAAATAAATCCATACTCACCAACCAATCAACGACTCGCTTCGCTGAGCAGTCAAGATTTCATTTTTTCTTAAACATCCGATTAAATCTCCAAATTCTCTCTTTGGTCTTTACTCTGTATCTAACCCCGTGCTGTACCTGTCCTGGGAGTGTTTGATGGGGGACAGTGTAGAGGGAGCTTTACTCTGTATCTAACCCCGTGCTGTACCTGTCCTGGGAGTGTTTGATGGGGAGAGTGTAGAGGGAGCTTTACTCTGTATCTAACCCCGTGTTGTACCTGTCCTGGGAGTGTTTGATGGGGACAGTGTAGAGGGAGCTTTACTCTGTATCTAACCCGGTGTTGTACCTGTCCTGGGAGTGTTTGATGGGGACAGTGTAGAGGGAGCTTTACTCTGTATCTAACCCCGTGCTGTACCTGTCCTGGGAGTGTTTGATGGGGACAGTGTAGAGGGAGCTTTACTCTGTATCTAATCCCGTGTTGTACCTGTCCTGGGAGTGTTTGATGGGGACAGCGTAGAGGGAGCTTTACTCTGTATCTAACCCCGTGCTGTACCTGTCCTGGGAGTGTTTGATGGGGGACAGTATAGAGGGAGCTTTACTCTGTATCTAACACCGTGCTGTACCTGTCCTGGGAGTGTTTGATGGGCACAGTGTAGAGGGAGCTTTACTCTGTATCTAACACCGTGCTCTACCTGTCCTGGGAGTGTGTGATGGGGACAGTGTCGAGGGAGCTTTACTCTGCATCTAACCCCGTGCTGTACCTGTCCTGGGAGTGTTTGATGGGGGACAGTTTAGAGGGAGCTTTACTCTGTATCTCACCCCGTGCTGTACCTGTCCTGGGAGTGTTTGATGGGCATGATGTGGAGATGCCGGTGTTGGACTGGGGTAAACACAGTAAGAAGTTTAACAACACCAGGTTAAAGTCCAACAGGTTTATTTGGTAGCAAAAGCCACACAAGCTTTCGGAGCTCCAAGCCCCTTCTTCAGGTGAGTGGGAATTCTATTCACAAACAGAGCTTATAAAGACACAGACTCAATTGACATGAATAATGGTTGGAATGCGAATACTTACAACGAATCAAGTCTTTAAGAAACAAAACAACGTGAGTGGAGAGAGCATCAAGACAGGCTAAAAAGATGTGTATTGTCTCCAGACAAGACAGCCAGTGAAACTCTGCAGATCCACGCAACTGTGGGGGTTACAAATAGTGTGACATGAACCCAATATCCCGGTTGAGGCCGTCCTCGTGTGTGCGGAACATGGCTATCAGTTTCTGCTCAGCGACTCTGCGCTGTCGTGTGTCGCAAAGGCCGCTTTGGAGAACGCTTACCCGAATATCAGAGGCCGAATGCCCGTGACCGCTGAAGTGCTCCCCAACAGGAAGAGAACAGTCTTGCCTGGTGATTGTCGAGCGGTGTTCATTCATCCGTTGTCGCAGCGTCTGCATGGTCTCCCCAATGTACCATGCCTCGGGACATCCTTTCCTGCAGCGTATCAGGTAGACAACGTTGGCCGAGTTGCAAGAGTATGTACCGTGTACCTGGTGGATGGTGTTCTCACGTGAGATGATCCGGCACGTCTTGCAGAGGTTGCTGTGGCAGGGTTGTGTGGTGTCGTGGTCACTGTTCTCCTGAAGGTTGGGTAGTTTGCTGCGGACAATGGTCTGTTTGAGGTTGTGCGGTTGTTTGAAGGCAAGAAGTGGGGGTGTGGGGATGGTCTTGGCGAGATGTTCGTCTTCATCAATGACATGTTGAAGGCTCCGGAGGAGATGCCGTAGCTTCTCCGCTCCGGGGAAGTACTGGACGACGAAGGGTACTCTGTCCACTGTGCCCTGTGTTTGTCTTCTGAGGAGGTCGGTGCGGTTTTTCGCTGTGGCGCGTCGGAACTGTCGATCGATGAGTCGAGCGCTATATCCTGTTCTTATGAGGGCAACTTTTGTTTGATGGGGACAGTGTAGAGAGAGCTTTATTCTGTATCTAGCCCCGTGCTGTACCTGTCCTGGGAGTGTTTGATGGGGGACAGTGTAGAGGGAGCTTTACTCTGTATCTAACCCCGTGCTGTACCTGTCCTGGGAGTGTTTGATGGGGGACAGTGTAGAGGGAGCTTTACTCTGTATCTAACCCCGTGCTGTATCTGCCCTGGGAGTGTTTGATGGGGGCAGTGTAGAGGGAGCTTTACTCTGTATCTAACCCCGTGCTGTATCTGCCCTGGGAGTGTTTGATGGGGACAGTGTAGAGGGAGCTTTACTCTGTATCTAACCCCGTGCTGTACCTGTCCTGGGAGTGTTTGAAGGGGACAGTGTAGAGGGAGCTTTACTCTGTATCTGACCCCGTGCTGTACCTGTCCTGGGAGTGTTTGATGGGGACAGTGTAGAGGGAGCTTTACTCTGTATCTGACCCCGTGCTGTACCTGTCCTGGGAGTGTTTGATGGGGACAATGTAGAGGGAGCTTTACTCTGTATCTAACCCCGTGCTGTACCTGTCCTGGGAGTGTTTGATGGGGACAGTGTAGAGGGAGCTTTACTCTGTATCTGACCCCGTGCTGTACCTGTCCAGGGAGTGTTTGATGGGGACAGTGTAGAGGGAGCTTTACTCTGTATCTGACCCCGTGCTGTACCTGTCCTGGGAGTGTTTGATGGGGACAGTGTAGAGGGAGCTTTACTCTGTATCTGACCCCGTGCTGTACCTGTCCTGGGAGTGTTTGATGGGGGACAGTGTAGAGGGAGCTTTACTCTGTATCTAACCCCGTGCTGTACCTGTCCTGGGAGTGTTTGATGGGGACAGTGTAAGAGGGAGCTTTACTCTGTATCTAACCCCGTGCTGTACCTGTCCTGGGAGTGTTTGATGGGGACAGTGTAGAGGGAGCTTTACACTGTATCTAACCCCGTGCTGTTCCTGTCCTGGGAGCGTTTGATGGGGACAGTGTAGAGGGAGCTTTACACTGTATCTAACCCTGTGCTGTTCCTGTCCTGGGAGTGTTTGATGGGGGACAGTGTAGAGGGAGCTTTACTCTGTATCTAACCCCGTGCTGTACCTGTCCTGGGAGTGTTTGATGGGGACAGTGTAGAGGGAGCTTTACACTGTATCTAACCCCGTGCTGTTCCTGTCCTGGGAGTGTTTGATGGGGGACAGTGTAGAGGGAGCTTTACTCTGTATCTAACCCCGTGCTGTTCCTGTCCTGGGAGAGTTTGATGGGGATAGTGTAGAGGGAGCTTTACTCTGTATCTAACCCCGTGCTGTACCTGTCCTGGGAGTGTTTGATGGGGACCGTGTCAAGGGGAATGTTGTGCTTTTTGATTTGAAAATTATTTTGCTCTGGACAGAAATTGGTGCTTTGGGTTAAATGTGAGATATTCAATGAATGCAGCAATTTCAGTGCAAGATAGAATAACCTTTGTGTCGTCCTCCCCGGCAACAGAGCAGTGTGTTGTTTGGCCACATTCCTGAACTCTGACCTTCATTGGTCAGTGTTTGCTGTGAGGAATGAAGCTTGTTCAGATTGGAGAGTGGTAGGAGGAAGTTTGACGTTGCTGGGATGGGTGATTCCCCTGGGAGGAATCGTGTGTGAGTCTGGCTGTGGGTGAGCTTCCTCTGCAACAGTTCAATCCCTGCACTAACCACAGTGGAAGAGACAACGAAGGAATGAGGGAGCGGCAGAGTGTCGAGGTGAGAGAGGAACAGGAGATACTGATGGGCAGAGGTAGAGAGAATCGGGCAAGGGATAGAGTATGGAGTGGGATAAGTGGGGGAAATGTGGGGAGAAGGATAGAGGAAGAGGTTGAAGGCACTGGATACTGCCAAGACTATGGGTGCTGACAATATTCTGGAACATGCAAAGAAACTAGAAGCAGGAGGAGGCCATTCAGCCCTTCGAGCCTGCTCCGCCTTTCATCTTGATCATCAAATTCAATATCCTGATTTTCCCCCCTCCCATATCCCTTGATCCCTTTAGCCCCCAGGGCTATATCTAATTCCTTCTTGAAATCAGACAATGTTTTGGACTCAACTACTTTCTGTGGTAATGAATTCCACACATTCACCACCCTCTGGGTGAAGAAATTTCTCCTCACCTCAGTTCTAAAAGGTTTACCCCTTATCCTCAAACTATGACCCCAAGTTCTGGACTCCCCCCACCATTGGGAACATTCTTCCTGAATCTACCCTGTCTAACCCTGTTAGAATTTTATAAGTTTCTATCAGATCCCCTCTCACTCTTCTAAACTCCAGTGAATATAATCCTAACTGACTTTAATCTCTCCTGATATGACAGACCTGCCATCCCAGGAATCAGCCTGGTAAACCTTCGCTGTACTCCCTCTATAGCAAGGGTATCCTTCCTCAGATAAGGACACCAAAACTGCGCGCAATACTCCAGGTGTGGCCTCACCAACTCCCTGTACAATTGCAGCAAAACATCCCTATCCCTATCCTCAAATCCTCTCGCTATGAAGGCCAACGTACCATTTGCCTTCTTTGCTGCCTGCTGTACCTGCACACGCTTACTTTCAGCGACTGATGCACGAGGACATACATAGAACATTACAGCGCAGTACAGGCCCTTCGGCCCTCGATGTTGCGCCGACCAGTGAAACCATCCAAAGCCCCTCTAATCTACACTATTCCAATATCATCCATATGTTTATCCAATAACCATTTGAATGCTCTTAATGTTGACGAGTCCACTACTGCTGCAGGCAGGGCATTCCATGCCCTTACTACCCTCTGAGTAAAGAACCTACCTCTGACATCTGTCCTATATCTATCACCCCTCAATTTAAAGCTATGTCCCCTCGTATTAGCCATCACCATCCGAGGAAAAAGGCTCTCACTGTCCACCCTATCTAATCCTCTGATCATCTTGTATGCCTCTATTAAGTCACCTCTTAACCTTCTTCTCTCTAACGAAAACAACCTCAAGTCCCTCAGCCTTTCCTCATACGATCTTCCCACCATACCAGGCAACATCCTGGTAAATCTCCTCTGCACCCTTTCCAACGCTTCCACATCTTTCCTATAATGCGGCGACCAAAACTGTACGCAATATTCCAAGTGCGGCCGCACCAGAGTTTTGTACAGTTGCAGCATGACCTCCTGGCTCCGAAACTCAATCCCTCTACCAATAAAAGCTAACACACCGTACGCCTTAATAACCCTATCAACCTGGGTACCAACTTTCAGGGATCTATGCACGTGGACACCGAGATCTCTCTGCTCATCCACACTACCAAGTATCTTACCATTAGCCCAGTACTCTGTATTCCTGTTACTCCTTCCAAAGTGAATCACCTCACACTTTTCCGCATTAAACTCCATTTGCCACTTCTCAGCCCAGCTCTGCAGCTTATCTATGTCCCTCTGTAACCTGCAACATCCTTCCGCACTGTCCACAACTCCACCGACTTTAGTGTCATCTGCAAATTTACTAATCCATCCTTCTACGCCCTCATCCAGGTCATTTATAAAAATGACAAACAGCAGTGGCCCCAAAACAGATCCCTGCGGTACACCACTAGTAACTGAACTCCAGGATGAATATTTCCCATCAACCACCACCCTCTGTTTTCTTACAGCTAGCCAATTCCTGATCCAAACCACTAAATCACCCTCAATCCCATGTGTCCGTATTTTCTGCAATAGCTTACCATGGGGAACCTTATCAAACGCTTTGCTGAAATCCATATACACCACATCAACCGCTTTACCCTCATCCACCTCTTTGGTCACCTTCTCAAAGAACTCAATAAGGTTTGTGAGGCACGACCTACCCTTCACAAAACCGTGCTGACTATCGCTAATCAAATTATTCCTTTCTCGATGATTATAAATCCTATCTCTTATAATCCTTTCCAATACTTTGCCCACAACAGAAGTAAGGCTCACCAGTCTATAATTACCAGGGTTGCCCCTACTCCCCTTCTTAAACAAGGGGACAACATTTGCTATCCTCCAGTCTTCTGGCACTGTTCCTGTAGACAATGACGACATAAAGATCAAAGCCAAAGGCTCTGCAATCTCCTCTCTAGCCTCCCAGAGAATCCTAGGATAAATCCCATCCGGCCCAGGGGACTTATCTATTTTTACCCTTTCTAGAATTGCTAACACCTCCTCCTTATGAACCTCAATCCCGTTCAGTCCAACAGCCTGCATCTCAGTACTCCCCTCGACAACACTGTCCCTCTCCTGTGTGAATACCGACGAAAAATATTCATTTAGTGCCTCTCCTATCTCTTCAGACTCCACGCACAACTTCCCACTCCTGTCCTTGACTGGCCCTAATCTTACCCTCGTCATTCTTTTACTCCTGACATACCTATAGAAAGCTTTAGGGTTTTCCTTGATCCTACCTGCCAAAGTCTTCTCATGTCCCCTCCTGGCTCTTCTTAACTCTTTCTTTAGGTCTTTCCTGGCTAACTTGTAACTCTCAAGCGCCCTAACTGAGCCTTCACGTCTCATCTTTACATAAGTCTCCTTCTTCCTCTTCACAAGAGATTCAACCTCCTTAGTAAGCCACGGTTCCCTCACACGTCTGCTTCCTCCCTGCCTGACAGGTACATATTTATCGAGGACACGTAGTAGCTGTTCCTTGAACAAGTTCCACATTACAATTGTGCCCATCCCCTGCAGTTTCCTTCCCCAACCTATGCCAGCTAAATCTCGCCTAATCGCATCATAATTTCCTTTCCCCCAGCTATAACTCTTGCCCGTTGGTGTATACCTATCCTTTTCCATTGCTCAGGTAAACGTAATCGAATTGTGGTCACTGTCACCAAAGTGCTCACTTACCTCCAAATCTAACACCTGGCCTGGTTCATTACCCAGTACCAAATACAATGTGGCCTCGCCTCTTGTTGGTCTATCTACATACTGCGGCAGGAAGCCTTCCTGCACACATTGGACAAAGACCGACCCCTCTAAAGTACTCGAACTATAGCTTTTCCAGTCAATATTTGTAAAGTTAAAGTCCCCAAGTACAACTACCCTGTTACTTTCGCTCCTATCCAGAATCATATTTGCAATCCTTTCCTCTACATCTCTGGAACTTTTCGGAGGTCTATAAAAAACTCCCAACAGGGTGACCTCTCCTTTCCTGTTTCTAACCTCAACCCAAACTACCTCAGTAGACGAGTCCTCATCAAATGTCCTTTCTGCCACCGTAATACTGTCCTTGACTAACAATGCCACACCTCCCCCTCTTTTACCACCTTCTCTGCACTTACTGAAACATCTAAACCCTGGAACCTGCAACAGCCATTCCTGTCCTTGCTCTATCCATGTCTCTGAGATGGCCACAACATCGAAATCCCAGGTACCAACCCATGCTGCAAGCTCACCCACCTTATTCCGGATGCTCCTGGCGTTGAAGTATACACACTTCAAACCGCCTTCCTGCCTGCCAGTACACTCCTGCGACCCTGAAACCTCATCCATGACCTCACTACTCTCAACCTCCTGTACCCCGGAGCTACAATTCAGGTTCCCATCCCCCTGCTGAATTAGTTTAAACCCTCCCAAAGAGCATTAGCAAATTTCCCCCCCAAGGTATTGGTACCCCTCTGGTTCAGGTACAGACCATCCTGTTTGTAGAGGTCCCACCTACCCCAGAAAGAGCCCCAATTGTCCAGGTATCTGAAACCCTCCCTCCTGCACCATCCCTGTAACCACGTGTTCAACTGCTCTCTCTCCCTATTCCTCTCCTCACTATCACGTGGCACGGGTAATAAACCAGAGATAATGACTCTATTTGTTCTATCCCTAAGCTTCCACCCTAACTCCCTGAATTACTGCCTTACATCCCCATCCCTTTTCCTACCTATGTCTTGAGTGCCTATGTGAACCACAACTTGGGGCTGGTCCCCCTCCCCCTTAAGGATTTTGAAAACACGATCCGAGACATCATGGACTCTGGCTACATAGAAACATAGAAGGTAGGAGCAGGAGGAGGCCATTCGGCCCTTCGAACCTGCTCCATCATTCATCACGATCATGGTTGATCATTCAACTTAATAGCCTAATCCTGCTTTCTCCCCATAACCTTTGACCCCATTCGCCCCCAAGTGCTATATCCAGCCGCCTCTTGAATACATTCAATGTTTTGGCATTAACTACTTCCTGTGGTAATGAATTCCACAGGCTCACCACTCTTTGGGTGAAGAAATGTCTCATCATCTCCGTCCTAAATGGTCTACCCTGACCCCAAGGTCCCATTGAAATAATAATCTGCCTACCCTGTTTGACGAATTTACTGGATTTTTATGAAGATTTAACGAGTGCAGTTGACAGAGGGGAACCGGTGGATGTGTTGTTTTTAGATTTTCAGAAGGCGTTCGATAAGGTGCCTCACAAAAGGTTGCTGCAGAAGATTAGGGTACACGGAGTTGGGGGTAAAGTGTTAGCGTGGATTGAGGATTGGCTATCTAACAGGAAGCAGAGAGTCGGAATAAATGGGTGCTTTTCTGGTTGGCAGTTGGTGACCAGTGGCGTGCCGCAGGGATCGGTACTGGGGCCTCAACTGTTTACCATATACATAGACGATCTGGAGGAGGGGACCGAGTGTAGGGTAACAAAGTTTGCGGATGATACAAAGATGAGTGGGAAAGTGAATTGCGTGGAGGATGCGGAAAGTCTGCAGAGAGATTTGGATAGGCTAAGTGAGTGGGCGAGGATCTGGCAGATGGAATATAACGTTGACAAGTGTGAGGTTATCCGCTTTGGGAGGAATAATAGTAAAATGGACTATTATTTAAATGGTGAAAAATTACAACATGCTACTGTGCAGAGGGACCTGGGGGTCCTTGTGCATGAATCACAAAAACTCAGTTTGCAGGTGCAGCAGGTGATCAAGAAGGCAAATGGAATGTTGGCCTTTATCGCGAAGGGGATGGAGTATAAAAGCAGGGAGGTCTTGCTGCAATTGTACAAGGTACTGGTGAGGCCGCAACTGGAGTACTGTGTGCAATTCTAGTCCCCTTATTTGCGGAAGGATATATTGGCCTTGGAGGGAGTACAGAGAAGGTTCACCACGTTGATACCGGAGATGAGGGGGTTAGCTTATGAGGAGAGATTGAGTCGATTGGGTCTGTACTCGTTGGAGTTTAGAAGGCTGAGGGGAGATCTTATAGAGAGATATAAGATAATGAAGGGGCTGGATAGGGTAGAGGCAGAGAGATTCTTTCCACTTAGAAAGGAAACAAGAACGAGAGGACACAGCCTCAAAATAAGGGGGAGTCAGTTTAGGACAGAGTTGAACATAAGAACATAAGAAATAGGAGCAGGAGTAGGCCATCTAGCCCCTCGAGCCTGCCCCGCCATTCAATAAGATCATGGCTGATCTGACGTGGATCAGTACCACTTACCCGCCTGATCCCCATAACCCTTAATTCCCTTACCAATCAGGAATCCATCCATCCGCGCTTTAAACATATTCAGCGAGGTAACCTCCACCACCTCAGTGGGCAGAGAATTCCAGAGATTCACCACCCTCTGGGAGAAGAAGTTCCTCCTCAACTCTGTCTTAAACCGACCCCCCTTTATTTTGAGGCTGTGTCCTCTAGTTTTAACTTCCTTACTAAGTGGAAAGAATCTCTCCGCCTCCACCCTATCCAGCCCCCGCATTATCTTATAAGTCTCCATAAGATCCCCCCTCATCCTTCTAAACTCCAACGAGTACAAACCCAATCTCCTCAGCCTCTCCTCATAATCCAAACCCCTCATCTCCGGTATCAACCTGGTGAACCTTCTCTGCACTCCCTCCAATGCCAATATATCCTTCCTCATATAAGGGGACCAATACTGCACACAGTATTCCAGCTGCGGCCTCACCAATGCCCTGTACAGGTGCATCAAGACATCCCTGCTTTTATATTCTATCCCCCTCGCGATATAGGCCAACATCCCATTTGCCTTCTTGATCACCTGTTGTACCTGCAGACTGGGCTTTTGCGTCTCATGCACAAGGACCCCCAGGTCCCTTTGCACGGTAGCATGTTTTAATTTGTTTCCATTGAGATAGTAATCCCATTTGTTATTATTTCCTCCAAAGTGTATAACCTCGCATTTATCAACGTTATACTCCATTTGCCATATCTTCGCCCACTCACTCAGCCTGTCCAAATCTCTCTGCAGATCTTCTCCGTCCTCCACACGATTCACTTTTCCACTTATCTTTGTGTCGTCTGCAAACTTCGTTACCCTACACTCCGTCCTCTCCTCCAGATCATCTATATAAATGGTAAATAGTTGCGGCCCGAGTACCGATCCCTGCGGCACGCCACTAGTTCCCTTCCTCCAACCGGAAAAACACCCATTTATTCCGACTCTTTGCTTCCTGTCGGATAGCCAGTCCCCAATCCACTTTAACACACTACCCCCAACTCCGTGTGCCCTAATCTTCTTCAGCAGCCTTTTATGGGGCACCTTATCAAACGCCTTTTGGAAATCCAAAAACACCGCATCCACCGGTTCTCCTCCATCAACCGCCCTAGTCACATCTTCATAAAAATCCAACATGTTTGTCAAGCACGACTTTCCCCTCATGAATCCATGCTGCGTCTGATTGATCGAACCATTTCTATCCAGATGCCCTGCTATCTCCTCTTTAATAATGGATTCCATTATTGAGGAGGAACTTCTTCTCTCAGAGGGTAATGAATCTCTGGAATTCTCTGCCCATTGAAGCAGTGGAGGCTACCTCGTTAAATATGTTTAAGTCACAGGTAGATCGATTTCTGATCAATAAGGGAATTAAGGGTTATGGGGAGCGGGCGGGTAAGTGGAACTAAACCACTATCAGATCAGCCATAGAACATAGAACAGTACAGCACAGAACAGGCCCTTCGACCCACGATGTTGTGCCGAGCTTTATCTGAAACCAAGATCAAGCTATCCCACTCCCTATCATCCTGGTGTGCTCCATGTGCCTATCCAATAACCGCTTAAATGTTCCTAAAGTGTCTGACTCCACTATCACTGCAGGCAGTCCATTCCACACCCCAACCACTCTCTGCGTAAAGAACCTACCTCTGATATCCTTCCTATATCTCCCACCATGAACCCTATAGTTATGCCTCCTTGTAATAGCTCCATCCACCCGAGGAAATAGTCTTTGAACGTTCACTCTATCTATCCCTTTCATCATTTCATAAACTTCTATTAAGTCTCCCCTCAATCTCCTCTGCTCCAGAGAGAACAGCCCTAGCTCCCTCAATCTTTCCTCATAAGACCTACCCTCCAAACCAGGCAGCACCCTGGTAAATCTCCTTTGCTCTCTTTCTAGCGCTTCCACATCCTTCTTATAGTGAGGTGACCAGAACTGCACACAATATTCCAAATGTGGTCTCACCAAGGTCCTGTACAGTTGCAGCATAACCCCATGGCTCTTAAACTCCAACCCCCTGTTAATAAAAGCTAACACACTATAGGCCTTCTCCACAGCTCTATCCACTTGAGTGGCAACCTTCAGAGATCTGTGGATATGGACCCCAAGATCTCTCTGTTCCTCCACAGTCTTCAGAACCCTACCTTTGACCCTGTAATCCACATTTTAATTTGTCCTACCAAAATGAATCACCTCACATTTATCAGGGTTAAACTCCATTTGCCATTTTTCAGCCCAGCTTTGCATCCTATCTATGTCTCTTTGCAGCCTACAACAGCCCTCCACCTCATCCACTACTCCACCAATCTTGGTGTCATCAGCAAATTTACTGATCCACCCTTCAGCTCCCTCCTCTAGGTCATTAATAGCCATGATCTTATTGAATGGCGGGGCAGGCTCAAGGGGCTAGATGGCCTACTCCTGCTCCTATTTCTTATGTTCTTATGTTCCTATTATTGCTACCTAAGTGGATAACCTCACATTTATCCACATTATGCTGCATCTGCCATGCACATGCCCACACACTCAGCCTGTCCAAATCACGCTGAAACACCTCTGCATCCTCCTCACAGCTCACCCTCCCACCCAACTTTGTATCATCTGCAAATTTAGAGATAATACATTTAGTTCCCTTTTCCAAATCATTAATATGTAATGTGAACAGTTGGGGTCCTAGCACAGATCCCTGCGGAACCCCACTAGTCACTGACTGCCAATCAGAAAAAGACTAATTTCTGCCAACTCTTTGCTTCCTATCTGCTAACCAGCTTTCTATCCATCTCAAGACATTACCTGCAATCCCATGTGCTTTAACTTTACACAGTAGTCTGTTGTGAGACCTTGTTGAAAACCTTCTGAAAGTCTAAATAAACCACATCCACTGGTTTTCCTTGGTCAACTCTACTAGTTACATCCTCAAAGGATTCCAGTAGATTCGTCAAGCATGATTTCCCTTTTGTAAATCCATGCTGACTTTGTCTGATTATACCACTGCCTTCCAAATGCCGAATAATGAAATCCTTGATAATAGACTCTAGCAACTTCCCCAGTACCGACGTTAGGCTCACTGCTCTGTAGTTCCCTGTTTTCTCTCTACCTCCCTTTTTGAATAGCGGGCTTACATTAACTACCCTCCAATCTGTCGGAACCAGTCCAGAGTCCAAAGAACTTTGGAAAATGACCACCAATGGATCTACTATTTTCAGGACCACTTCCTTAAGTACTCTGGATGGAGATGATCAGGACCTTGATACGAAATTGACTGAGCGACAGGAAGCAGGGATTTGTGTTTTCCAGACTGGAGGAAGGTTTCTCATGGAGTTGGCCAGCGGGTGGTGTTTAGACAACTCTGGGTTGCTGATGTGTTTATTGGTGTACAGAGCACAATTGATGGATGATACAAAACTCAGAAGCATTATGGACCGTGAAGAGGACAGTGTAGAGTTCCAAAGAATTAGCAAAGGATGGCTTAAAGAAGGAGAGATAGATTATGAGAGAAAAGCAGCAATGAATTCAAAAAACAGGCAGGAAGAGCTTTTCAGAGTATTTAAAAAGGGAGAGAGTAGCTAAAGTAGCCACTGGTCCTTTGGAGGGTGAGACTGAGAAATTAATAACCTGAAATGAGGAAACTGCTGGGAATTTGAACAACTGTTTTGTATTTTGTCACCACAGTAAAAACACTAAGAGCGTCCCAAGAATGTTAGAATGGGAGCAAGTAGCAATGTGTCACCAGAGACAAGGAAAATGAATGGCACTAAACAGGCGAGCAAAGACCCTAAACCTGATAGGCTGCATCCTAATGCCTTCAATGGACAGGCTGCAGAGATAATGGACGCATTGGCGTTTCCATTCTCAAACCCCTGAAATCCTGGACAAGTATGAGTGGATTGGAAAAGCACAGATATAACATCAGCGCTCAAGAATGGAGGGGGACAAGCTCCAGTTAGCCGCACGTCCACCACTGGGAAAATGTTAGAATCTGTTATTGAGGTAGGACACTTAGAAAATCAGAATACAATCTGGCCGAGTCAATGTCAAGCCAAGGGCTGGTGGTGTTAGGGATAATATATCAGTACAGATATAGGACTGGCTAACTAACAGAGGCAGAGATAAAAGAGAATAAATGGGTCATTTTCAGGATGGCAAACTGCAACTTGTGGAGTGCCACAGGGATCGGTGCTGGGGCCAGAACTCATTCCAATCTTTTTAAGAGTTGGGTGAAGGGTCGGATTGTTTTGTCGACAAATGAGCTGATGATACAAAGATTGGCAGGAAAGCAAGTTGTGAGGAGAATACAGAGGGTCTGCAAAGGGGTGTAGATCGGTTCAGTGAGTGGGTAAAAGCTCTGGCAGATGCAGTATAATGTGAGAAAGTGTGAGGTTATCCACTTTGGCAGGAAGAATGGAAAAACAACATAATGTTTAAATAGACTACGGCATGTGACAGGGTGGACAATGTGGGGGCCCTGGTACTGAAACCACAAAATATTAGTGTGCAGAAACAGCAACTAACCGGGAAGGCAAATGGAATGTTGGCCGTTATCGCAGGAGAGATGGAGAGGAGGGAAGTCTTGCCCCAGCTGGACAGGCTGTTGGGAGATCACAGCTGGAGTTCCGTAGACAGCTTTGGTTTCCTTCCTTATGGAGGAATTGGAAACAGTTCAGAGAAGGTTCACCAGGGTGATTGCTGGGATGAGGGGGTTTGCCTGATGGGGAGAGCTTGAGCAGATTGGGCCTGTACTCATTGCAGTTTAGAAGAATGAGAGAAACATTCAGCAGGGGTGGTTGACAGGGTGCATGCTGGGAGGATGTTTTCCCCCACGGAGGAGTCTAGAACTCGGGGACACAGTTTCACAACAAGGCGGCTCCCATTTAAGATGGAGATGAGCAGGAATTTCAGGATCATTTGTCTTTGGAATTCTCTTCCACAGGGAGCAGTGGAGGCTGCACCACTGGATATATTCAAGGTTGAGTTTGAGAGGTTTCTGATCGACAAGAGACTGGAGCCGATTAGGAACAGGCACTAAAATGGAGCTGAGATCATAACCTGATTAGCCAAGGTCCCATTGAATGGGGGGACAGGCTTGAGGGGTTGCTGGGTCTCCTCCTGCTGCTATTTCTAATGATGTTATGAGTAGGGGAGAGGGAGGGGGAGAAAGTGGGAGAGAAAATGGAGAGAGAGTGAGTGAGGGTGAGATGTGAGGAGAGGTGAGGGAGAGATGGAAGGAGATGCAACCTCGGACACCAGAGGTTCCAGACGAGGGAGTGAACAGCAAGCGCTGCTGAATAAACTCCTCTTGGTTTTGAAAGCTTTGTTATTTTTTCAAAGTGGTTGTTCATGAATCTGGAAACGCGCAGAATTGGGTTTTAATGTTGGCGAAATGATTGGTTGATGTGGGTTTCTGTGTAAATGTTGTAAGAAGCAATGTGTTGGAGTGATGAATATTTGGAAATGTCCCGTTGGCCAGGAGCTCTCACCTGTGGACGGGATTGAGCAGCGGCCAAGCTCTGAGGAACACAGCCCCAATTGTCCTCATCGTGTGAAAGCTTCAGACAGCAAGACCTCAACATCACTCAGCACATTCGAGGCAACCGTGCTCATGTTCATAACCTCACCCACTCACTCCCACACTCACAGTGCCTCTACATGCACTGTTACACACAATACATGCTGCATCCACGCAGCACCAATGCAGTACACCGCACTCATAGCACCCACGCAGCACCAATGCAGTACACCGCACTCATAGCACCCACGCAGCACCCACGCAGCACCAATGCAGTCCACCGCACTCATAGCACCCACGCAGCACCAATGCATTACTCACACAGCACCAATGCAGCACCCACGTAGCACACATGTAGCACAAACGTAGCACAAACACAACACCCACACAGCACCGATGCAGCACCGATGCAGCACACTCACTTGTATGCTCACGTTCACACATTCAGCTAAATACACGTTGATGTACTCATTCATCTTCTCACTCCCAGAATAATCTGTCCTCAGTGGCACGCCGGTTCCTGTGCGTGCGTTCACACCCAGGAAGACTGAGTGAGTTTGCAGGGTGATAATGAGTTTCTTGCAGCTCACTTTGCCTTTCATCAGAGGCAAAGCTGACCAGACAAGATCATTCAAGCAGCTACTAACGTGTCCTGATAATCCCCGTGTCCATTCATTTACAATCATATTCACCATTGAAAATACAACTACCCCGTGCTGTGCCTGTCCTGGGAGTGTTTGATGGGGACAGTGTAGAGGGAGCTTTACTCTGTATCTAACCCCATGCTGTACCTGTCCTGGGAGTGTTTGATGGGGACAGTGTAGAGGGAGCTTTACTCTGTATCTAACCCCATGCTGTACCTGTCCTGGGAGTATTTGATGGGGGACAGTGTAGAGGGAGCTTTACTCTGTATCTAACTCCGTGCTGTACCTGTCCTGGGAGTGTTTGATGGGGACAGTGTAGAGGGAGCTTTACTCTGTATCTAACCCCGTGCTGTACCTGTCCTGGGAGTGTTTGATGGGGACAGTGTAGAGGGAGCTTTACTCTGTATCTAACTCCGTGCTGTACCTGTCCTGGGAGTGTTTGATGGGGACAGTGTAGAGGGAGCTTTACTCTGTATCTGAGGGCCGTGCTGTACCTGTCCTGGGAGTGTTTGATGGGGGACAGTATAGAGGGAGCTTTACTCTGTATCTAACCCCGTGCTGTACCTGTCCTGGGAGTGTTTGATGGGGGACAGTGTAGAGGGAGCTTTACTCTGTATCTAACCCTGTGCTGTACCTGTCCTGGGAGTGTTTGATGGGGGGACAGTGTAGAGGGAGCTTTACTCTGTATCTAACCCCGTGCTGTACCTGTCCTGGGAGTGTTTGATGGAGACAGTGTAGAGGGAGCTTTACTCTGTATCTAACCCCGTGCTGTACCTGTCCTGGGAGTGTTTGATGGGGACAGTGTAGAGGGAGCTTTACTCTGTATCTAACCCCGTGCTGTACCTGTCCTGGGAGTGTTTGATGGGGACAGTGTAGAGGGAGCTTTACTCTGTATCTAACCCCGTGCTGTACCTGTCCTGGGAGTGTTTGATGTCTTTAAGGGAAGTGATCTCTTTCTCAACCCTCAAGAACATGAAATTCACGTGTAGTTTATTTAACAAAATCTAAATGATGAGTCAGAGCTGGAATTCTTTGCCATTACCGCTGCTCAGTTACAGATATTTTACGGGGAGCAGGACAAGTTTTACTTTGCTGTTCCATTCCTGAAAGGATGATATTATTGTTGGATTTACTGAACGCGACATTATTGTTTAAGGAAAGTCAGCCAAAGCTGCAGAATTCCTGCCAAACATAAGTTATTTGGCTTCGGCTGTTGGACGAAATAGTGCAGCAACATAAACTGGAGGACGTGCTGGAGACTGGTGGCTGAACATTGCTCCCCGCTTGCTGTGTGGGTGTCCCTCAGCGCAGAGTCCCACCCCAATCCTCTCCCCCTCCAACACAGCTCTTCCCAACTCTGCTCAGGGTCAACCCTGCAGTGACCTCTGAACTCTGACTGTCCTGCCCCCATTCCACCCACCCACCATTGGCCGCCCAACATGTCCATGGTCATTGCGTCCTGTCATCCCACAGCCAATTGGAGAGCAGCAGCTGAATGATTGGATGATTCCTGAATAAAAGGTGTTCTTTTCTCGCTCCAAGCTGACAAACAGAGGCTGCTGGGAGAAATGTCCCAGTGGAATGGGCTGAACCTTCGCCATGTTTCTCCCAGCATTCACTGTGAGATATAGATTCCAGGAGAGTTCAGAGGTCACAGTCTCAGGAGAAAGGGGGGGAGGGGTCAATTTAAGACTGAAATGAGGAGGAGTTTCTTCTCTCAGAGGGTGGAGCGTCTTGGCAACTCCTTTTTGCAGCGAGCTCTGGGCGGAGTGTCCTGGTGAATATTTAAGGCTGAGACGGACAGATTATTGATCAGGAAGAGAATCGCGGGTTATGGGGAAAGGGCAGGAAAGGGGACGTGAGGAATGTTGGATCAGCCACGATCCGATTGGATGGCGGAGCAGGCTCGGGGGGATTTGTGGATTGACAAACCTTGGCCCAGTCCTGATGGACCTCCCTGCAGCACTGTCCAATCAGAGAGTGTGGCTGAGCCGATTGCAATAACTGACAACATGCTCCCAAACCCAACTCCATGACACAAAAAAACCCAGAAAGGGAGCGAGGGTCAGTGCTGAGGGAGTGCCGCACTGTCAGAGGGTCAGTACTGAGGGAGTGCCGCACTGTCAGAGGGTCAGTACTGAGGGGGTGCCGCACTGTCAGAGGGTCAGTGCTGCGGGAGTGCCGCACTGTCAGAGGGTCAGTGCTGAGGGAGTGCCGCACTGTCAGAGGGTCAGTACTGAGGGAGTGCCGCACTGTCAGAGGGTCAGTGCTGAGGGAGTGCCGCACTGTCAGAGGGTCAGTGCTGAGGGAGTGCCGCACTGTCAGAGGGTCAGTGCTGAGGGAGTGCCGCACTGTCAGAGGGTCGGTACTGAGGGAGTGCCGCACTGTCAGAGGGTCAGTGCTGAGGGAGTGCCGCACTGTCAGAGGGTCAGTACTGAGGGAGTGCCGCACTGTCAGAGGGTCAGTACTGAGGAAGTACTGCTCTGTCAGAGGGTCAGTGCTGAGGGAGTGCCGCACTGTCAGAGGGTCAGTGCTGAGGGAGTGCCGCACTGTCAGAGGGTCAGTGCTGAGGGAGTGCCGCACTGTCAGAGGGTCAGTGCTGAGGGAGTGCCGCACTGTCAGAGGGTCAGTGCTGAGGGAGTGCCGCACTGTCAGAGGGTCAGTGCTGAGGGAGTGCCGCACTGTCAGAGGGTCAGTACTGAGAGAGTGCCGCACTGTCAGAGGGTCAGTGCTGAGGGAGTGCTGCACTGTCAGAGGGTCAGTACTGAGGGAGTGCCGCACTGTCAGAGGGTCAGTGCTGAGGGAGTGCCGCACTGTCAGAGGGTCAGTACTGAGAGAGTGCCGCACTGTCAGAGGGTCAGTACTGAGGGAGCGCTGCACTGTCAGAGGGTCAGTGCTGAGGGAGTGCCGCACTGTCAGAGGGTCAGTACGAATGAGAGGTGATCTTATTGAGAGATGGGATCTTGAGGAGATTTGACAGGGTGGCTCGCTGGAAGATGTTTCCACTTATTGGAGGAGGCTAAAGCATTGCAGCTGGAGGTCTCCGAGGAGGTGAGGAGAATTATATTGCTCAGAGATTTGTTAGTCTTTGGAATTCTCCGACAGAGAGCGTGCAGGCTGCGGTCACTCAATCCATTCGAATTGGAGAGATTTCTCATTCATCGAGGCGGCTGAGGGTCATGGAGGACAGACAGTAAAATGGAGTTGAGTTCACAACCAGACCAGCTGTGAGCAGGCGTGAAGGGCTGAATGGCCTCCTGCTCGGATGTTCCCGAGCAATGACCTCCAGTAATTACTCCAGGTTCTTTGTAATTACTCTGGTTTATTCTGCTCTGTTTTTGGGATTTATTTTGGGCCCATATCAAACATGTAGGTCACACCTGGTAAAGATTACCCGTGTAAGAACCGGGCGCCTGACTCTGGGCCGAACGCTTTCGACTCAAAACTCTGAACTCTTCCCCGAGGATATCCAGCCATTCCATAGTTTATTAACAAAGCCGGAACAGGAGTGATCGGTCCCGAGGATTCCTCCTTGCGGAATCATTTATCAACGGATTTCAGAACAAACACTACAGCCAACAGCAGGAATTGGGGGGGGGGGGGGGAGGGAACCACTGTACCCCCACCCCCCACAACCCAACACTTCCTTCTTCCCCCCCTCTCCCCCCACCCCCCCCTCCCCCCTCCCTCCCGCAGTCAGAGACTAGTCCACGTCAGCAGGGAATATGGATAAAGTAGAGCAGCAGAGATTGGCACGGCGCCCAGAACAATGAGCAGGCAGAGCGATGAGTAACTCCACTAAACTAAACATGTCCAAGGCACTGCAGCCAGGGATAATCAGCAGCAGCCGGCAACATTCCAGAACATTCATGAAATAATTAATAAAGAAAATGGCTCTCAACTTGGGGAATGAGTAATGGCGGGGGGGGGGGGGGGGGGGGGCTTTGGGGCAGCAAGTGACCAATCTGCTGCAGGAGTTGCTGTGTTTTATGGGGTGGTTGCCATGGCGAGAGGCCTTGCAGCCTTTGAGAGAGCGGGCCTGGATATGACGGAATCGCTGAAATGTGGAGTTAATTTGCCGCTGATGGACATTTAGGTGAAAGGTGGATTCCTGGGAAAGCTCCCCCTCCCAGAGCAAGACTCCAGAATCAAACAGGGGACGGGGGAGGGATCACTGAGGAATTCTCATCAACTCCAACCTCAATATCTCCTCGGACGTGACTCGAAGCAGAAGCTTCACTCTGGCTGTCACTGTTCAAATTACACTTTGATTCTCTGACCACGACACAAAAAGTTCCGGCCGATTTCATCTCCCGAATCCTCAACAATTAGAATCATTTATCAATACTGACCCTCTGACAGTGCGGCACTCCCACAGCACTGACCCTCTGATAGTGCGGCACTCCCTCAGTACTGACCCTCTGACAGTGCGGCACTCCCACAGCACTGACCCTCTGACAGTGCGGCACTCCCTCAGTACTGACCCTCTGACAGTGCGGCACTCCCTCAGCACTGACCCTCTGATAGTGCGGCACTCCCTCAGCACTGACCCTCTGACAGTGCGGCCTCCCTCAGCACTGACCCTCTGACAGTGCGGCACTCCCTCAGCACTGACCCTCTGACAGTGCGGCACTCCCTCAGCACTGACTCTCTGACAGTGCGGCACTCCCTCAGCACTGACCCTCTGACAGTGCGGCACTCCCTCAGCACTGACCCTCTGACAGTGCGGCACTCCCTCAGCACTGACCCTCTGACAGTGCGGCACTCCCTCAGCACTGACCCTCTGACAGTGCGGCACTCCCTCAGCACTGACCCTCTGACAGTGCCGCGACTCCCTCAGCACTGACCCTCTGACAGTGCGGCACTCC